>NW_007735580.1:0-18593 GCF_000696425.1 Galeopterus variegatus
TAATGTTATTTGAGTGAGTGAATTATAAACTGTAGGACAGTTTTGACTTGTACTGGACAAATACATTTTGTCCTCAGTTTGAGCAAACAATAGCAGAAAGCAGAAAGCCACACTTGACCACTGTGACTACGATTTTCATTTCCAAGAGGACTGTGCCCTTACATTCTTGGCTCTGAAAGCAGCACAAATTATGCTTCGAGTGATTAAATGGTGATGTTAGCTGTACCTTCCCTGGCCTTGGGTCTATCTTTTCTGGGATGTAAGTGTAAGACATTCTCATTAACATTTTATCATTAGCAAGAGACTTTACCTTCTCAGGAGAAAAATAGCCATTTGTCTCCCCCTCAGGTTAAAGAACAATTACAGATTCCAATGTCTTTTATTTAAATATCCTTGAACTTTTAATAGATAATTCCTATGGTGTTAGATTGAAATGAGGTGTGATAGTTTTAATCTTGGTTGATGTATGAGTTTTCTAGGGCTACCATAACAAGTAGCACAGACTAGGTGGCTTAAACAACATAAATTTATTTTCTCACAGTTCTGGAGGCAGAAAGTCCAAGATCAAGGTGTCCCCAGGAGTGGTTTCCTTTGAGGCCTCTCTCCTTGGCTTGAAGATGGAAGTCTTCACATGTTCTTTTCTCTGTGTGCACCTGCTCCCGGTGCCTCTCTCTGTGTGTTTGAATTTCCACTTTTTATAGGGACACCAGTCAAATTGGATTAGGGCCCATCCTAAAGATCTACTTTTAACTTGATTACCTCTTTGAAGCCTTATCAATAAATACAGTCACATTCTGAGGTACCAGAGATTAAAATTTCAGCATGTGAATTTTGGGAGAAACACAACTCAACCCATAACAGTTGGAATACTCAATTCTCAAGTCATGCAAGAGATATCGAAACAAACTAACTTCAAGCCTTTATTTTTTTAAACAAAATATTGGCAATTCCACCAATGTTTATTTGGTAGAAGTCTTTCTACATATTTCTCTAGATTTTCCTAGTAATAACCAGATATCTATTTTTTTTAAAAAAACGTATTCATCTGTAGACTTACTCTCTCAACAATTTTGTTAGTTTTTACCTACAAATTCTTTCCTAATCCCATTCCTCCACTTTGTAAACACCTTATTATTTATTTTTCATCGCACTCAGACACCACTTAAAGATTATATGCATCTCACTCTGTATGCCCACCCATAGGCAGCCCCATTTTTTAAAGTTTTATAGCTACTTCACAGATGTTATGTCTTTCAATACACAGATATTATCTCTTTCTATAATCCAAATAACACAGTGCTTCCATATCTATTTGGAATGAGTGAACATCATGTCCATTACAACAGCAAGAAAACACCAGATAAACTAAAAAATACATACATATATTTAAAAGCTACCAAAGTGTGGTAGATGCATAGAAGTCTAAATGAACTAAATTGCAAACAGGGATAATCCCTTCACTGCTGGGTAAAGAACAGCAGCCATTCATATGTGGCACTCTGTCCTAGTTTTCACGCTGGCAGGAGCTAGTTAGTGGGCCTGACTTAAGCAGACAAACTCTGCTGGGTAAAGAGAAATGAGCCAAAGTTTGATTGACAGAATAATCTGGCATGACAGATAGAAGTTTGAAGAAACGTAAATGTAAAATTAACTTCCTTATTCTGAAAAATCCTCATGTTCTGGAAATCTTGTGGATTAAGCAGTAGTGAGGGAATAGCAGGAGAACAGAAGGAGATCTTGTGTTTTACATAAGACTAGAGTTTAATCTAGAAGTGAACTAAGACTAACTGAACCTCCTCTAGCTCAAATTCTGATAAGATTAAAAAAATGGGCCCCTCAAAGGGCAATAAGGGCAATATGGGCAATTTAGGAGTTGGGACATAAAGCCAAGAGATATTTATGTAATCTCATTTAAAACCACATAGAAGCTGAAACTAATTAAAGTTGTGGCCCACAATGGTATCTTAATGATCAGCCTTCAACCTAGTTGTGTGGCAGAGGAAAGTATCCTCTCTAGGAAAACAAAACAAAATAAAATACAAATGTATCATCTATTTTAGTCTCTGCTGTTCTTTTATACAAAATGCATGACATAAATTAAAACAAATATGAGATTTACAAATCAATAGGAAAATGTGAGCCATAATCCAGAGAAAAGATAATCAATTGAGGCAGACTAATGGATTGCCTTGATTTTGGACTAAGCAGGTATGGACTTTAAAAATAATTATCACAAGCAAGTTGAAACCTTTAGAGACAAATGGATAAAATGCATGAATAGACAGAGAATTTTGGCAGAGAAGCAGAAACTCTAATAGTAAACCAAGTGGAAATTCTAGAACTGAAATTGCAATACAGTCATGAAGTTTGTTGTTAGGTGATTTCTTCTTGGTGTGGACATCATAGGACGTATGTACACAAACCTAGATGGTATAGCCTACTACACACTTAGCTGTAAGGTATAGCCCATTTTCCTAGGCTACAAACCTTTACAGCATGCTTCTGTACTGAATACTGTAAGCAATTGTAACACAATGGTATTTGTGTATCTAAACATATCTAATAGAAAATGCACAATAAAAAAACTGTATTATAATCTTTAGGATGACCATCATATATGTTGTTATTGACTGAAATGTCATTATGCATATACGAAATGAAGAATTCATTGGATAGGTTTAATATGATTCTGAGGAGGAGAAGATAGGACAAGGAACTCAGAGATAGGTCAATAGAAAATCTGTGTAAATATAAGGAGAACACAACTAGACACATCAAAATAAAACTCCTAAAGAACAACAGCGAAAATCAGAAAAAAGAAAACCATAAAGTAAAACAGAATGAGAAGACACATCACATTCAGATGAACAGCAGTAAGAAAGATATCTGGCTTTTCAACAAAAATAATGGAACCAGAAAACAGTGCAAAAGAAACAAAACAAAAGCATTAACCCATAATAACATCTTGCAAAGTATTCATCAAAAAACAGAATGAAATAGAAATATTTTTGGACTAACAAAAGCTAAAAGAAATTATTGCCAGCTGATCTGCTTTACAAAAAATGCTAGAGAAAGATTATCAGAATGGCACCAGAAGAAAACCTGGATCTTTAGGAAGAATCAGGGAGCACTGAATGATGAATAATTTGGTAAATAATTAAACTTTTAAGAGAACATTGCTTGTTTAAAGATAAAATAATAATTATTTTGCTGTAGAGTTTTAAAAGATACAGCAATAAAATATATGACTTTGATAGTAGAAAGAGTGGGGAGTAAAGAAAAAATGTCTGAAATTACTGACTTATGCACAGGTGTTATAATCCTTAATGTAGAATGTAGAATGTGATAACTGAAGATGTGTTCTGCAATCTCTAGAAAAACCATTAAAATTAGGACAAAAGAGTAAAGCTAAAATGCCAGTAATAACAAGCCCGTGACAAATACATGATTAATTTATAAAAATGGAGGAAAGGAGGAAGAAAGGAACAGAGAATAAATGTGAAAGGTAGTGAACAAATATAAAATGGTAAATTTAAACTCACCTATACAGGTAAATACATTAGATTTAAATGAACTAAGCAGTCCAGTTAGAAGGCAGAGATTTAGGAAGTGGACTGAAAAACACCTAAATATATGTTCTTTATTATAGAGACATTTTAAATATAATAAAGATATAGACACTGAATGTAAAATTATGGAAGAAGACATACCACTGAAACATTAATCATAAGAAATCTGCAGGAGCTATTTTATAAGACAGGCACTTTAGCCAACTAAGCCACAAGGTAAGCAAATGCAGAAACTATTTTAATATCAAGAAAAATAGACTTCATGACAAGCAAGATTATCATTAAAAATAGGTAACTTTCATAATGATAAAATGGAAATTTACCAAGAAAATATAAAAATTATTAATGTATATGTTCCTAATAACACATTCATAAAAAATGAATCAATATTTGACAGAACTAAAAGAGAGCTATGAAAATCCGGTCATACTTGGAACACTCTTATCTTAGTAATTAGTAAGCAAAAAATCTGTAAGAATTTGAATAGTTTTAACCAAATTGACCTAATTGACACTAATATAACACTTCACATTCAGAAGACACTTTTCAATCACTTAGAAAACATTCACCAAAGCAAACCTATACTGAGTCATAAAGTAGGTCTCACTAAATTTCAAAGACTTGAAAATGTGTCGATTAGTATTTTGAAACAAATGGAATTAAATTAGAAATTATAACAAAAAGATAAATAGAAAATTCACCAATATTTAGAAATTAAAAAACATACTTCTAAATGATCCATGGGATGAAAAAGAAATCCTAGGACAAATTCTAAAATATTTTAAACAAATTATGATTAAAACATTTGTTAAAATTTGTTGTGTACACCGAGATAAGTGCTTATTGGAAAACCTATAATTTTCAGTGTGTATTCTAGAAAATACTATAAGTTCAAAATCAATGATCTGAGCTTCTACTTCATGGAATTAGAAAAAGAAGAGCAAATTAAATCCAAATAAGTAGAAAGAAGGAAATAATAATAGGAGCAAAAAGCAATTCAATAAAAATAAAGATGATCATTAGAGATAATTAAAAACAAAACCAAAAACTGGTTCTTTGAAAGAATTAATAACATTGATAAACCTCTAGTAAGAGAGAGAGAGAGAAAGAGAGACAGAGAAACATAAATACTACTGCCTGGGATGAAAAGTAGACTTCAATAAAGATTCTAAAGATTTTAAAGGGATAATAAAGAGCTTTTATAAACAATTACATGCGAATATGCTCAACAATTGGATGAAGTAAATAAAATCTTTGAAAACCTTCTAACAAAACTAACAAAAAGAAATGGAAAAGTTGAATAGTCTTATTTATTGTTAAGATACTGCATTAGCAATTATCAAATCTTTCATCAAAGAAAATTCCAGATGCAGGTGACTTTGTCAGTGAAATCTGTAGCAAACATTTCAGAAAAATAATAAAAATAACATGTCACCAATAAACTGTTTCAGAAATAGAAGTGGAAATACTTTCTGCCTCTGCGGAAATGTAAGTCTCAGAAACGTAACTCCAATATTAAAACATGGCTGGAATATTACAGGAAAAAAAAATTACAGGCCAATGACCTTATGATTATAGGTGCAGATACCTAAAAAAAATATTAAATTGAATCTAGCCACATATAAAGAAGGTACTACCTTATGACAAAGTGATATTTATTTTATCAGTGCATGGTTTATTGTTTTGTTTTTGCAAGTTTTTTTCCCAATATTCCCAAATCAGTTGGTTCATATCACGATAACCACACACGTACACACACATTCTAGAATAAATGAGAATAAATGTTCAGTTCAATAGATGTAGAAGATCTATCTAACAAAGTTTGCACCAATTTATGATTAAAAAAAAGTCTCAGTAAAGTGTAAATAGATGAAAATACTTTACTCCGATATAGTAGATTTGTGTTAGTGTCATGCTTGTACCTAATGAGGAAATATTGAACACTTTTCTCCTAAGATCTTGAGCAGGAAAATGGTGTCTGTTTTTACCAGTTCTATTAAAATTGGGCTGGCGGTCCAAGCCAGTTCAATAAAGCAAGTTAAAATAAAAAAAGGCATAGAGATGAATTAAAGCCGTACTTATTTGTAGACCACATAGTTGTATGTGTAAGAAAATCCAAATTAATTATCTAATGAGTTACAATAATAAGTGGATTTCATAAGGTCGCAGGCTACAAGATCGATATAAAACATGTATTTTTATACACTCATAATAAGAAATTGGAAAAAGAAAATTTGAAAACATAACAAATTACTATAACATCAAAATGCATTAAATCCTAGGAAAAATATAGTAAAAGATGTTACATCTCTATACTGAAAACTACAAAATATTGCTGAGAGAAAGGTATTATGGAGTGGACATTTTAAAAAAGTATTTTGTTTTTAGAAAAAAGTTTAGCAGAGTTACAAATTTATATTGGCCTGCAACTGTAGAAAACTTCCTTGGTAACTTCGCATTATTTAATGCATCGCAGTGGTAGTGGTCAGATGCTGTACATCACCACCAACACTTTTATGCCGAGCCTGTGCCTATTTATAGCAATATCCTTAAATCATAATGATTGGTTCCTTTAGATTTTCATTACAAATTGTGTATAAGAGAGCACAATTCCCTTACCGTGTTTTCCTTTCGGCCGTTCTTATGTCAGATTAGCCTAAATAACCATCTCAAAGGCATCTTTTGAAAAATTTACATTCTATATTTTTTGTTGTTGTTCAGGAAATATTTTCTTGGGTAATAGACAATCAGCTTCTTTACCCTGTTATTCTCATTCTTTTTTTAAAGCTATCGAAGCCCATGTTTTAAATAAGGATCATATCTAAACATCATGATCAGCTCTATGTTATATTTTTTCATATAGAATTAACATTGCTGATATGGAATTCTAGAGATCAAGTTAAAGGAAATAACTAAAATAAAAACCTGAAATACTTCTTATCTTGAATTTTTAATAACGGAATCACTTGACAGATCCCATGTAATAAATTCATGTCCAGATTATGTGCTCAGTGAATTCCAAGAAGTGTAATCTATTATAAGGTATATGCTATAGTACAATTTCAATTTTGCATTTAAAATACCTCCCAATTTATGCTCCCTAATGGTATGCTATTTTCTCTCTATGCATTCTGTCTCCTGTAGAAAAGGCCCTATCAGACAAGAGGCAGAGGAAGAAAGTTTAGCTCTTTTCTTGGGGATATTAAGAAGAGAGACAGAAGTAGGAGAGAAAGGATAGACAATAAAATTATAAAGTAATGCCTCTAGGAGAAGCCCCCGCTTGGCCATGTGCAGCAGGGCATGGGAACATTAATTCAGCGTTAGTGCTGAAAGGTGGTTAACTATGAGCCTGAGATAGGGCTGCTGAATTCTCATGGCCTATGTAGGAAAATCATGGAATTTAAAATTTACAGACTGCTCAGTGAGAATGCGTGGAGAGCTAGAGAGTAATAACAGACCAGTTGGAGCCTAGCATGAGTACAAAAAAGGCTCCACTTGTGGGAATTGGCAAGCGGGCACTCAATTGGGCAGAACCGCAGAATCTAGCAGTGATGCCAAAAAAAATCTCAAAGGCTGGTTCTGAGCAGCTATTCTTAAGTATCCACCATTCCAGACAGCAAACTAGATTGGCTGCTCCACAGCACCCACCAGTGAGGATCCAGAGAAGGCCTGTGGGGACAAGGTCCATTTCTAGTCCCATCCCCACCCCCCTCCAACCTTAGCCTCACCTCCCCCACACATCCAAGCATCACCTGAAGAGGATGTTGGAGGGTGGGGAGGTTAGAGCCAAAAAAGACTACTTTAGGCTGAAAAGAGACACAGAGACTGATTATACAAGATACTGAGATAGTATATACTGGCAAGTATAACTTTTTTTATTGTTCAGTAAATGGGGACTTGTGCAAAAGGTCAGGAGAGTTAAATGAAATAAAGCTACATTTTCTTTGGACAGCTAAGTGTAGTATAGGAGAATTTGTGACCTGACTATATACAAATAGAAAAAAAAAAAAAAAAAAAGTCCCCAAACTGTAAAGCATTTATATATATTATTAACACAAGGAGAATTCGGCCTACAGGTTTGTAGGATTTCTCTTCAATTTTCTTCCAGCAGAGGCAGTGCTGCAGGTAGTGGTTGACAGCTGGGTTCTGGAGCCGGTTTCCTCATTTGTAAAATGAGGATCATAATGGCATCTACCTTGTAGGGTAGTTGTGAGAATTAGAGCCGTCAATGCACATGGAATAAAAAAAGAAATATCTCATAATAAGCACTCCATAATAATAACTGCTGTCATTTAGGAAAGTAAAAAAAACACATGCTCTAGGAGTTTAGATGAACATGAGGCCGCTACAGCGTGGAATGGTTAAGGAAGACTTCACCAGGAATTGGAGCTTAAGCTGTTCTTTAAAGAAGGGGAAGCTCCATGGGGGTACGATTAGCAGGAGAGGATGTCCGTCTACTCCACTGGAGAGCTATGCCATATGGATTCGGGTAAACAAATGGCCTTTAAAAAATCGGAAGGTGCTATAGATGTCTAGGTCGATGTCTAGGTCTTCAACTACTTAGGTGAACACTAGCTTCTTGAAAAATGTCTTGCATTTTATTTTTTCCCACGCTTTTGTCCCCAGAGGCTCAGAAAGCATGACAATTGCAAGGATAGTTCATCAGACCAACGGTGACTTTAGAAGGCTACACCTCTGAAATGGTAAGAGTCGGCCTGCATTTGTCCAAGTTAAACCTTGGCCTGGGGGTGACAGCAGAAGTTTCCCTGTCCCGAGACCTTGTGATTCTCACTACACCCCACACCTGGAATCCTATCGCTATACATAAGCTAGCAGGGCATGCCCACAGGCAATCACAAGATCATCTTTTCTGACAACTCAAGACATGCACAAAAAGATTAGGAACAGAAATGGAATAAATGCATTAAAAATAGGTTAGGGATAAAGGGATCTTTGTTGCCTCATGTTCTTCCCCATCATTTTTAGTGCTTCAAATTACATGCTGGCACAACATAATAAATGCTTATTGAGTGAGTGAATGAGGGAATGGGAAACAGGCAGCCACTAAGAAAACAGAGCTCTCATGAATCCAGTATATTAAGCAGCTCTTACATTCAGTTCAACTCACCTTCATGAATACATGCTATGGGCAAGATTCATAAAGTGCATGGGTTTCTGACTTTCAAAGATCTTTCAGCTTGCCCTGTTTTGGTCTTGGCCCTTTACATGGAGGTCATCACACTTGCAATGAGCTCCCTTTCTCTGGGATTTGGCAGGTGACCCTCCCATTACCCCTCCTGTCCCACCGTTTCTTGAGTCCATTATTCTACCTGTCCAGTCATCTTTGGGTTGTACTCTGACTCCGGATTCTCATCCATTTGATGATCTATTTGGATCCTTCTGCACTCAAGTGCTGACTTTAAATGGACAACTCCGTCGAACTAATGGTGTAGGCAGGAGGAAATCGTGAGATAATTTGGACAGCACATATTGCAGGACTCAGCAACCTGTCAGGTGTGCCATGTGAAGGTCAGTGAGTGTGAGCGTTCATGGCATCCATGCAGAGTTTTAGAATCTGGTTGATGAGAGGATTTTCGTGAGATAATTTGGACAGCACATATTGCAGGGCTCAGCAACCTGTCAGGTGTGCCATGTGAAGGTCGGTGAGTGTGAGCGTTCATGGCATCCATGCAGAGTTTTAGAATCTGGTTGATGAGAGGATTTTGGTAAAAGGAGGGAAAAGTCATGGAGCTGGGGAGAAATGATGACTTAGAGACAGAGATAGAATAACTAATAATCTGACATAGGAAAATAAATATAATATCTTCCTCTCCTATCATATGTTAGTCAAATGTTCTGTTTTACCATGTTTTAACTCGTTTTACAAAATTACGCACTGTTATGACTACTTTATAAAGGAAGAAACTGAGGTTCCGTGAGATTAAATAGTTGTCTAAGATTCTAGAACAATTGAGTAGTAGATGCAGGCTTTTATCTCACCTCGTTTGGCTTGACCAATGAGTCTAACTCAAGTAGGCAGATAAAAGGAACAGCTTATATACCTGCTTCAACGTTAATTCAGCTATACTCTCCACCATTCAAAGAAGCATAAGGATTTATTGGAAAGAGCAAAACTCCAAGTGTTAGGAAACTTGGTTTTCCTTTTAGGCTCTGACTCTAGAATACGTGATCAGTTTACTTCTTGCTTTGAGTATGAGAATTCTAAATGCAGTCTGTGACTGTCCTGGACTCCCTTATCTCCAAACCCTCTTCCTGTTCTGACAGTCCAAGACTCATTAAACAGGATGTCCAATAAAATTTATATGTGGGACAGTCAACATCCAAGACAGCAGAAGGGCTCATCTCCAAGGCTGTGAGAGACTTTCTTGTAGTTCTAACATCGTCAAGACACTAATAAACATCAGCCATCCTTAAATAATAAGGCAACCCATGAGAAGTGAGTGACTTGTCCCCGAGGACACCACGAGTCAGAGGAAAAATTTGGTACACACCCAAATCAGAATTCAGAATCCCACTCGTAACCGCTGGATCTCACTACTACTAATATATTAGCCATCAGAATAAAAGCAGCTGGAATCTATTGATATTTGGACTCTGTTTGGAATGCCTTTGTTTCTAATGTATTCTAAAAGTATTTTCTGGAAGCTCTCTTAGTAATTCAGGACACAGAATGTTTTCTGTGGGCTGTTTGTCAATGTGTGTATGATACACATCTGTGACTACATGATGAAGAATTTTGCAGTGTATTCTTCATATTTATCATCTTCTCAACCTTATGTTTTCGAAAAAAAGGGCTGTGTACTAGAATCTCATGTGTTCGCCGGTGGTGCTCAGCTTTTTTAAATTATCAGATGTTTTTACTAAATTATAATTATCTTTTATTAAGGCCAAAGCACAATTTGGCTTGCAGCAAGCATCATCTGGCTGGTGAATCACGAGGACATGACTTTGATTCATCAACAGATTACAGATTTACAGAGAAGGCACTCATTTAGGATCATAGGAGCCAACACTTCTGGTTTTTCTTAACAGCCTCGATATATCAAAATTTGTAATATCTAATGAGGTGCCGATTTAACCACACTTTATGTAGAAGATTTGCTCTAACTCCAAATTATATTTATGTGAAAAACTAATGGTTTTTACAAGTTCTATTAGGAGAATGAATGAATCCATTCATATCTTCAACTGAAGAACAGTTCTTTAATTGGAAAGAAGTCTTTTTCTTTTTTGATGTGGAGCAGCTTTCTGTCAGTATAAATAAATAGTGTGGTGAGGAAGAGAGAAAAAAATTCCTCCAGTCAGCTCAGCTAGCAAGTCAGGCCTAGTAGTGAATTGGAGACATGAATCCCAGCCCTTGAGTCAATTCTTCTACAACATGTGCTTTGGAGAAGGCTTTCTATTTTTGCTAAGCAGTCTTTATTTCATGCATTTATTAAATACATGTTGAGAACAAGCTATGGGTGAGGGATCGCAATAGGTATAGGAGTTTTAAAAAAGTAAGGTATCACCCTGATTTGAGGGGTTGAGAGGACCATGACTTCAGCAAGAAACAATAATGAAAAGGTCCACGTGGAATTGGAGGAAGAGTCACAGAACTGTCACACAGCCACAAATCAAAAGTGTGTGGTAATAAACCTTTTATTTTGCTCACAGATCTCAGTTCCTTCACAAGCACTTATTCTGGCTCAGTGGTAGAAAACTTTTAGACTATAATGTCTGGTAAAAATTCAATTTCAAGTACATATTTTTCCAGCCTACTTCAGTCCCCTGTTCAGTTCTCAGCTCTCCCCAGCCTGTGCTGGTGTCATACAAATGCCTGTGCCACTGCAGTCTCTCCTGCTTGATCCACTAGGCATCTGATTTTCCTCTTTGCATGGGGCACGTTAAATGACCTTTAGGCACTCAGCAAGGCTCCTATCAGTGTCCTGGGTGGGTGCTGCCTCAGGGGAAGAACTGCTTCCACCTCTCATTCCCCACGGAGTCCTTCCCATGGCCTACTGAAGGGCCGTGAGCTGGTTCAGGTTTCTAACCCTCTTCTGAGGCCTGACCTTCACACATGGGAAGCTCAGAAACCCATGGGAAGCTCGACAAACACAGCTCTGTGGGAAATGGGGCCTGGCTAGGCCCTCTCCTGCCTGCCTGTGGAAGTCTTCCACTCCTCTGCTGTTTCTCCCTACCCATGCAACACTGGCTAGATCTCCGCATGTCCTGCCACTCTGCAAACTTGAGACATGAAGCCATCTTGAGTCTCTTACACATTCAGGATCACTCCAAAAAGTCAAAGGAGATTCCCTCCACTATCTCCCCACTTCTGTCATCACCAAGAGAGGGAGGACCCACAGGGTGTTCTCAGTCTCCTTCACCTATTCTCCTGGTCCTCTCTTGCACTTCCTCTTAGAGTAACTGTTCTGGTGACGAGAGAGAAATCATTTTTGCCGATTTTACATTGCTGGATAGGTCTCTACTAAATGTAAAGATTTTCATTCTAGGTTGTGAACTGTCTCCGTGGTCATCCATGCTCTTGAAGCTTGTCTGTCAGAATTAAGGTGGAGCTGGATGGGGAGACAGGATGAGTGATGGAGAGAAGAGACCAACCTGTAATACAGGGGGTGGGAAACGGGATCCTCCATTCATGTTTCACATGATTGTGCAACAATAATTATTCTTGGTATTTGGAGTTTGCATGATGTTACATTCTGATATGCTCAGGAGAGGCCTTTTTGGGAAAATAGAATAATTTAATCAGGCCCTCTTGCCTTAGGTCTGGTTGGGGCTGGTGCAGCACATTCTTTGTAAATAAGTTGTGTGTTGGTGGAGTTAGTGCGTATGCACGGTACCTCAGCTTGGCTAGTGTGGACTGCCTCTGGCAGTCACTGCTGCCCATGGCCATGTACTCCAGCCTATGGCTCCAAGGACCTTTTGGCCAGTTACCTAGCTCATAGACCCATGTGTGAGGGGTCTGGGGACCCAGCCTGGCATGTGAAGGGCTGGTGACCCAGTTTGGACAATGGGCTTGAGGGGTCTGTGAGCTCCAGACCAAGCCCTAGCTCTACAATTGGCCCAGTCAGCAGGATTACGGGTAGGTAAAAGAACTGGACAGACCTGATTTATTCCTTTTGTTCTAGTATATTCTTAATAGTGTTACCTTTCATTTTCCTAATGTATTGGATTCGATGACAAATTCTATAAAGACACTCTTCAGAGGGTAACTTCATAAGGGAAATGGGGCTTGGCTGTAGATCAGAATTGGCAAATTATTTTCAACTTATCTGCCAGCTCTCAACAGAGGGGTACTCTGAAGGGCTGGCTTGAGAAGAATCTGAGGCTGTGTTAAGACTTAGTAGGGATGTTCAGAGCTATCTTCTGTGGGTGTAATAGAGGTGACTATGTAAATTATTCTGGTTATTTAACTTAAAGAGGACTTCCAAGGTCATTCATTGAGCATCCACAGTTTATAATTCATAAATCTTTGATCCTTTGATGCCAAGAGCCTAGACAAACTGACTTGAACAGTGTCATAGTCAAGTGGAAGGTCATTCATTGAGCATCCACAGTTTATAATTCATAAAACTTTGATCCTTTGATGCCAAGAGCCTAGACAAACTGACTTGAACAGTGTCATAGTCAAGTGGGTGTGGGGAATAATCCACAGGTATCCTGAACTCAAGATGTACACAGCCAAACATTTAGTCTCTTTTTCCATCCTACCTATCTATGTCTGTCTATCTATTTGTCCATCTGTCTAGTATGTATGATCTACCTATATGTCTATCCACCTACCTATTTATCATTTATCTATCTGCTGCTTTATCTCTTCTCGTTAATAGAATCCATCCACTCTTGGAAGCCTAGAAACCTGGGGTTATTTTCCATTTTATTCTTTCCCTCATTTTCATACGGGATGATCGGCATGGTTGGTGTACCTGCATTCCCTCCTACATGTATCAAAAACATATTCCTTGCTATACTCCCTCAACAACAGACCAGTTCAGATCCTCATCATCTCACGGGCAGAAGCCTTCAAATTATTAGCTTTACTTACTACCTTTATTGCATCTTTCATACAATCTGCCACCAGAGTGACCTTTCAAAAACACGTCTTCTTAGCTTACCCCCTTGCTTAACATTTTTTAAAGAATTGCACATTTATAAAGCAGTGGTTCTCAAAATGTGGCCCCAGACCAGCAGCATCAGCATCTCTTTAGAAAGGCAATTTCTCAGGTCCCACCCCAGACCTAGGATCTGCAAAGTAGGTCCCAGCAAATCTGTGTTATCCAGATGATTCTGATGCATACTCCAATTTGAGAACAACTGGTCTATGGGCTAAAATATTCTCCTAGACAACTTTACCCAAATTGTTTTTTAAGTATTCTTGGATACCATGCTGAGTCTCTTCATCTTCTGAACTTGGGACACATCTCTTGCTATTTCTCCAGCACACTCGGTGGTATTTCTCTATGGTTTTGCAGATGCTATTTCATGTGCTTGAAATGACCTTTCCCTCTGGGCCATTCATGATTATGCTTTGAAGTCAAATATAACTAAGATCTTCTCTAGCTACAAAGATGGCTCCTCTTGCTTCCTCCAGCAGCCCCTCAAGTTCATTAAAGTTCATTTCTTCCTCCCTTGTATGCATTTCTTTTATAGCTTTCATCACACATTGCTGGTCTTATATCTGTCTACCTCTTCTACTAGAATATGACGTTCTTCAATAGGGCAGTGATGCCGTCCTAGTAAATGCATGAATATTGAATCAGGGAACAAGGCACATTCACTATTGACTGTAAGGGTGGCTCAGATAATGCCATTAGAATAGTAGAAAGAGGGACTCAAGGAAAAAACACAATGATTCGCATTTTCCTCTAATTTGTTAATTTCATGGGGTATTATGCATTATTTTTAAAGTCTCCATGGTTAAACATATTTAGGCAATACTGATTTAAATATAGATAAATAGGTTCCTTTGTGGCAGAATGTGTCAGAATCCCAATTGCACTACTGTGAATTTCCAAGGAGCGGATATGCAATTTTCTCAAAATTATTTCTCTATGGAACACTTCATGGGTTTCATATTTGGGGAAAACATGCTTTGTGAAGTGCTGCTTTAAATAATGGGTTTGTGTAGGTATCACTGTGCTTGTCTCTTTACAATCTCTTCTTTCCATACTTGTTTGATAGTAGGTGTATTGTGGGGTGGGTGCTGGAGAGGAGACGATTGACCCAACTTTGTCACCCAAAGTAGCTTAACCAGCAGCAGAAGAGATTCTGCACATTGCCATTACTTCTGCATACGTGCTCTGCCCACACATTCTCTTCTTTATTGATGAAAAACCAAGGTGCATAGATGATTACACATATTGCCATTACTTCTGCCCACACATTCTCTTCTTTATTGATGAAAAACCAAGGTGCATAGATGATTACACATATTAGAGCTGGAAGGAAAGCAGGCAGGTGTGAAGGAGTCAACAAAGGGTATGGGCTGAAAAGTGGCATGATAGGAGGCTGGAGCGATGGGAAGGGACCAGATCTGGTGAGCATCACGGACCCTGGAAGGAGAATTGGATCAAGGAGCAAGGGGAGGTCACTGAAATGTTTCAAGCAGGGGAGACTGACATATTTTTTTTTTTTAATAGAGCAACTCCATAGAAATCAACTTTATTGAGATATTATTTACATTCCATACATTTACCCATTTTAAGTGGCTGCTATGTGGAGGGACATTATTTCCCCTACCCTTTTTCAGTCTAAATTTTATTTAAAAATTTAAATCTTTACCCATCTCAAAAGTGAAAACAAAAAAATGATATATAATTTCAACCTGCGTTTTTTGAATCGGGAGACTGATAACTATTTCTTATGTTGATCGGTCATTTATATTTATTTTTCTGAATCATCTGCATGGTCTTTGTCCAATTTTCTGTTGGAGGCATGTACATGCATGCATATGTACATTACAAGTTTGCAGGATTTATTTGTGTATTATATAAAATACATATATATTTTGTATGTGTTAGATATTTTGTATGTACTTTCTCTTTTAATTTTTGCTTTTTTATATATAGATGAAACAATCTTTTCCTGAATGGCTATGGGTTTTGTGTACTTCTTATGCAGATATTTGTAGTTTTGGAGCTCTCCAGAATCTGAACCCCCTTCCTATACTTGGTAATTCCCGATCGCATCGTTGCATTGGCAGGCAGAGCCCCCTTCCTAACATGAAGCTCTAAGGACTACATACTTGCTTTCACAGTTTCCCTTGCAGCCAGAGTGCCCGTACACAATGTAGGTTTAATCTATTTGAGTCTCCCACCCAGGACTTTGCGTCAGAAGCTGGAGAAATAGACACGCAGAGCTGGGGCTGTGCAGCTCTAGCTGCAGTGACAGGTTTAGCACGGGATCACTGGTGGCGAGGTGCTTAGGGGCGAGTCCCCACCCAGCGCCTCTAGCGAGGCGGTGCAGACATCCCGGCTCAGGGTGGGCGCAATGCTGACTCAGGCTGGCTCTGTCGTGTGCAATGTGCCTGTGCTTTGTCTGCTGCCTACTCTTCCTTTGCTCCTGCTCGTTTTCCAGGCCTGCTTCTCCCACTTGCCCGGTCATTCCCTGAGTTTTTGTACATTCTTTGACAGCTTCAGTTGACTAGTCATTTTATAAATATTTGCAAATAAGAACTCAGGCCAACACCTTTCTCCACTCAATATTTTAGGATATATGCTGATACTTTCCTCCCACTATTTCTATGGTTTATTTATTCACTTTTCAAACTTTTAAATCTTACAATAATTTGGAGTTTATTTGGAAATGAGAAGGTAGGAAATCCAGCTGCTGCTGCTGGCCCCGTCGTCTTTCGTTTTCTTCTTTAACCCTGAATAGCAAGACATCGTCCCAGCTTCCCTTATTTTACAATCTATTTTTCTGCACTTATTTTAAATGCAAACTTAAACATACGCAAAGGCCCAGATGTACTTCTGTATTCAATTCTGCCTCATTGGTTACTCTGCGTATTCCTGTAAAATATATAAATCTTAATTTCTGCAGCTTTTGAATTCATTTTAACAAGGGTGATGCCATGTGCTTTTCTCTCTCTCACTTGTTAGAATTCTTCAGGTTATTTTTATCAGCCTATTTTTCTAGATAAACATCAATATCAATATCATGTCAATATCATGTTACTAAAACCCTGTGAATTCACATAGTTATTTGTATGTGTATTATTTGCATTCTCTTTTAGATTAAAATAATAAAGATTTGAAGAATCGATGTTTTTATAAATGTTGAGTCTTCCTATTTAAGAGCAAGCCTTTAAATATTCTTCTGTTTAAGAAAATGATTAGCCTTTTAAAAAACTTTTTAAATTATTTTTTAATTTATCAATATACAATGTAGTTGATTTTCATGTCCCTTTACCAATTCCTCTCCTCCCCCACTCCTCCCCAATCAACATATATGTTCACTTGTTTTAACAAATTCAAGGAATTGTTGTGATTGTTGTGTCTTCTTCCCGCCCCCCACCATTTGTTTGTATATTTATTTATTTATTTATTTATTTTTAGCTCCCACAAATAAGTGAGAACATGTGGTATGGTATTTCTCTTTCTGTGCCTGACTTATTTCACTTAATGTAATTTTTTCCAAGTCTATCCATGTTGCTGCGAATGGTAGTATTTTGTTCTTTTTCATAGCAGAGTAGTATTCCATTGTGTAGATGAAAATGATTACTCTTTTAATATTCTTCTGTAAAGAATGTTCTTCTCCCTTTCCCTATCTACCCTTTCTGTTATAACAGTGCACTCATGAGTTTCTAAAAATTATGTGTGTTGTAATCCATCACTGTCAGTCTGATTGATGTGCATGTGTCCGAAATGTGGCCAGTGGAAGCCCCTGTGTCCTTTTGATGTGACTCTTTTCATCTTTGAACACTGACCCCATTAATCCTTCAGGCTGAATCCCTACCATTGGTGGGAAGTTGAATTACATATGATTACCTTAAGGAATGAAATTAAATGAACCTGGCTACTCCTGGACCTTACCTTATACAACAGCACACCCCATGCAAGTGTCTCAAGATTATTTTATTTCCTTCTGTCCTAATACTGCAGGTTTGAGAGTATTTCTGCTCTTATTATGATGTAATAGATCTAAAACATTCAACAATACTACTAACTATTCATTTTAAGGATCTTTGTGATACACAGAGCTTCGCTTGCCTGGGATTTACCCTGATTTGGGGCAACTTTTATCATCTGCTGACTTTCTGAGAGGTTTCCTCTGGGATAAACTGTGACTATATATATTTGGAGATGGGACCTATTGAGAGATAAAGGCTAAATAAGTAATAAAGGTAGGGCCTGAATCTTCTAGGACTGGTGTACTTATAAGAAGAGGAAGAGGCACCAGATATCTCTCTCTCCTCTCTCTGTCTCTGTGTGCACACGGAAGATGTCATGTGAGGATGCAGCAAGAAGGAGCCCATGTATTAGCCAGGAAGAGAAGCCTCCCCAGAGACTGAATTTGCTGGCCCCTTGATGGCAGACTTCTATCTTCCAGAACTGTGAGAAATAAACTTCTGTTGTTTAACTTGCCCAGTCTGTGGTATTTGCTTATGACTAATGCACACCTTCTCCCTGGATTTCTGCCTACAGGGAGCCTCCAGCCCCATCTCCATGTCGGACACACTGTCCGTCTGGCCTGTGGCACAACTGACCTGGTGAGGTGTCTTGTCTTTGCTCTCCTGCATGGAAGCGCTCACTTCCTGGATCCCGTCTTCCATCTCCCTGGTTTCCTCTCTAATCTCACTGGCATACATCCTTGTGTAGCTTCCTGAAAAAGGGCATTTTCAGGATCAATTTTATGAACCTTTGAATATTGAACAGATCTCTATTTCGCCTTCACACATTATTCATAGTTCAAATAGATAAAGAATTAAAGATTGAAAATAATTTTTTCTGAGAAATTTCCCTCAAATATTGCTGGTAAAATATCCATATTCCATTACTTGAT
>NW_007735580.1:18615-19529 GCF_000696425.1 Galeopterus variegatus
TTTTTTCTGAGAAATTTCCCTCAAATATTGCTGGTAAAATATCCATATTCCATTACTTGATAAGAATAATACTTGATCAAATAATAGTGATTGTGAACAAATAATATAGCCGTTTATCACCATTTCAGTGGATCTTGGGAGACAGGGAAATAAAAAGAGTACCCGATCCACAATTCAAATGAAATCAGTCAAGTTACTTGACTCATCTTTAAAATGAAGATGAAAATAGTATTTGCATCTGAGGGTTGTTGTGAAGATTAAGTAAATGAATGTAGGTAAGGGGATTAAATCGGTGCATGGGACAGAGTAAATACTTAACAGGTGTTAGTTATCATGGTTTTGACTATGACTGTGATTGACTTGAACAAGAACGTAAGAATGTCTTTTTGGGAGGCTATAAATATTCTTTCTTGAAAAATAGTCTGCCAAAAGACATGAATAAATTTCAGTCGTGGCAAACTTTACTGGCTTTACCACTTCAAATGCATACGCGGCATACATGCATGCCCACACTTACAAAACTCCTCCACTTTTCATCACCACTGGAATTACAGTGGGAAACACTCAAAATGGGGAGCGAAGAATACAGAGAGACATGTCTATTTTCAGAATATACAGTGATCAGCTAAAAAATGATTTAAATTCAGAATTCCCAGCATTGACAATACTTTTGCTTCTTTCGTTTATGTTGTATGAAACTTAAATATTAAACAAAGTTGACAGTCTGGCAAGGAAGCAAAGCTTCATCCTGCATCTGCTTTCTCTGAACAAAAGTATGTAAAGGAAAAGGAATGTGATTATCTTTGCTCCATTATTCTTGGAAAAATAATATCAAATAAATGTTTGAGAACTTTAAATGATTTTTTCCAGCTTGAGGTTTTTGTTCTTTTTTATTTCTTGTTTATTTTTGTTAT
>NW_007735580.1:20239-22741 GCF_000696425.1 Galeopterus variegatus
TAAATGATTTTTTCCAGCTTGAGGTTTTTGTTCTTTTTTATTTCTTGTTTATTTTTGTTATGTGTAATTTATTTATTTTATTATAAGAGTTTACCAATTTTTGGCTTGTGATTTATCCTGTCAGTGTTCTCTTGTTATGTATCCAGATTATCTGTCTTTGTGATAAGTCTCTGGGAAAAGGTATGCTCTTACCAATGAGTACTGCAATATTTAA
The DNA here is from genome assembly GCF_000696425.1 of Galeopterus variegatus. Classification (NCBI taxonomy): domain Eukaryota; kingdom Metazoa; phylum Chordata; class Mammalia; order Dermoptera; family Cynocephalidae; genus Galeopterus; species Galeopterus variegatus. Next base: position 20,454 of record NW_007735580.1, read on the forward strand.
AAAAAAAAACTCATAAACTAATTAAACCAAAACTCAGCACCTTCCCTAATACCTTATCCAAAAGGAAATGTATGTTTTTAAACACTTGATTAGCATGTACTTGGGATGCAAAAATACTTTTATGCAGTACTGGTAAGATAAGTAAGTTTGGAGCAACCCCAAATTTTCTTATTCCTGACAAGATATTATTATCTCTTGGGAAAAAATGGTAAATTATTTGTAAATATTCTAGGATAATATTATTAGTCCTTTAGTTTTGGATGTCATTGTAGGTAGAGCTAAAGGCATTCTTGGTACTTCAAACACAGACTTTTCAGTAGGTTTGTAGAGAGAGAGCAGAACAAACACATCCACTTCTAGCATGCTGGAGACAGAATCTGAAACTTGAAAGAAACAAACATCAAGTCCTAATTTAGAAATTTCTGAAGCCTGTAGATTGTTTTCATTTACTAAATATCCTGGGGAAGGAGCTATGGGATATTTAATAATAGCAGAAACTAGCCATAATATGCAAATCATTGAGTCAACTTGCAAATCATGTGAACTTTGAGTTTTCTCTGGAAATAATCAAGGGGCTGGAGCTCAGAAGAAATGAGCACCAGAACTTTCTGTCTGTAAATGCAGAAGTGGGGGAAGAGTCAAAGATTAAGTTTGGGCAGGGGCAACCGGGTTCCATGCGGTCTATATACTGAACTGTCTTGTGAAGTGACTCTCATACTGCATACCTCAGTTCTTCTGTCGAATATAACAATATTCACGTTTTAAATAATTGTAATAGTATTTTCCAATTGTTCTACAAGTTTTTTGACTGTATTTTATCGTTTTTTTAAATTGCAGATTTGAGTTTAACTTACAAGAAAAGATACGTGGACCCATAGTTTTACCTAATTAATTGGAATACCTAGTGTATGCCTTTCAACACTGCTCATTTATCTCTAATATATGTTTCCTGACATAAGATGTGCACATGGTTGCAAACTTAATCTGTCAGGGGTATTTAAACCAAACTGGGTTACGACAGTGCTATCATCACGTTTCTTGTACACACATCAAAGACTCCCTTCAAATAAGAAGATACATATTTGGGGTATCAAGCAGATACCACTCTCCTCCTCAATTTTTAAATTTTCCCTCAGCTTATAAGGACAGGGAAATACATTTGAGCTGGTTGTCGACATCTGGTAATTTGTAAGGTCTTGAAACAATCACATTAGCCTTGCAGCAGTGTAATTGGATACAGACAGTGGTCTCTCACTGCATAACTATGCATCCCACAGTAAAGTTTGCAGAAGAGTGTTCTGGCAGCTCCTGTCCAGGATGAAGCGTTTCAGCTGCACTTGTCTCAGCATTATGGTAATGGTGACCTCAAAGACAGGATGGTTGTCTTGGAGGCTAAGGATTTGGATAATCAAAGGGGCTAGAGCTACTGTACTTAAAGAACGTGGAACACAAAGTGCTTCCTGGAATGGAATAAGCCAAAAGAAGCTTCTGGGTTTATTTTATACTCTGTAGGGTCTACTTGAGAAACAGCCTGCTAGTTTGTTGCATGGATCACAAAGAACAAGGAAAGAGGTGATGTGTCTATGCTTGCAAAATGTGTCCAAATGCAAATGCACAAGCCTCAGGCAGGTAACAAGAATTTGCTGGAGGTCTACCACGTCCTAACACTGTGCTAGGCTCAAAAGGAAACAATAAAACATATGTGAAACCTAACAATATAAAGTATGAAGCAAACAGCATGCTTAACCAAGGCTGGTGAAAGTAAAAATTGGTGCATAGAGTTTGGAGTGCCTACCTCTAGTAAAACAAAAAAGTGCACATGTATAAAGGCCCAGATAGTCTATTTTTAAGAATTTGATGTATAGCAATTATTGCACAAATAACTGAGGAAATATAAACAAGGATATTCATTTTAGCATCATTGGTAGGTATGATCAATTTAAATGTTCATCACTAGGAAGTAAACAAATAAGACAGGGCATATGACCATGTAGCACGTTAAATGAATTTACTAGGTTTAGAAGTAACAATGTGGTTATATCTCAAAATCAGGATTCTGATTAAAAAGAAGTAAGATACAGAAAACATTATTTATGTAAGGGCAACCAAAACAAATCAATACTGAATATTGTATATAGACATATTTTTGTAAAAACTAACTATAAAGATGACTACTCAGTTTATTATTTTGGTTGTCGTTCGGGATGGGAAGGAGTTGAATGAGATAATTTTAAAGCTTAGATTATTCTATAATGGTATATTTATTTAAAAAATAATAGCACCTTAAT
>NW_007735580.1:23317-24867 GCF_000696425.1 Galeopterus variegatus
TCATAGTATTTAAAATCTAGGTTGGGATCCCCATCTAATATGTGGAAAACACTTGGAGAATAATCAAGTCGTAAACTCTGCTATAGGGTATACTACATGATTTCAGAAACAAAAAGCATTTCAGAGAAGAAAGAGAGGGACCCCCAGGAGTCCTCAAGACCCTTTCAGGGGGTGCACAGATTTAGATCTATTTCCATAATAACACTAAGATGGCATTTGCCATTTTTAATTTCATGCTTTCAAAAGTGTAGAGAGGAGTTTTTCAGAAGATGTGTGATGTGGGGTATCGCACCAAATTGAATGCAGATTCAGATAAGATAATCCAGCTGTCTTCTGTTAAGCCAGACATTAAAGAGATTTGTGAAAATGTACAGCAATGCTATTCTTCTCAGTAAAAATGTTTTTGATTTGGAAAATAAAGTTTTTTCTTAAATAAAAATATTGTTTTCATTAACATGTAGTGGATTTATTGGTATTTTCAATAAATTAATATATAGTTTAAATTTTCTCAGTTTTAATTTCTTATGCAATAAATATACATAACTATAACTCATGTAAAGAAATGCTCTTTGGATTCTCAATAATTCTAAGAGGGTAAAGTGATCCTGAGATTGCAAGGTTTGAGAACTTCTTGGGCTAAATGTTGCTTGGGTGTGATGCTGGAGGATGCAGTATTAAATTCATCAAAGGGAAGTAAAAAGTGCGTTTTAAATGGGGGGAGCAGCCTAAGCAACACCTTTGAGACCAAGGAGTCCTAGAATCAAATACAATTAAATTAGAATGCAAGGTAAGCTAAAACTGATAGATGAGATTTTTGCACCTGAAAGAATAATGTAGAACAAGAATTTTTAATCAGTAATTATTCATAAATGTTTGCTGTTTTAAAGTACTGTGGTAGGCAATGGGACATCTGTAAAGAAGAATAACTTTTGTTCCCTGTCCTGCTAAAACTCATAGTTTAATGCATATTTAATAACAAAGTGCCATAATACAGATAGTTCTATTGTGAAATGAAAGAATCAAACACATTATAAATTAATCTTTCATTTTTCCACTAGTATTTTGCTGCTTTATAAAAGTTTCTAGAAAAATAAAGCCCTGTGCTATAGCTTTGGAGGAAGAAATGAACACAAAGTTGCATTTTGTTGTGGTCCATTTGTTGTCACCCCTTTAACTAGTTCTGTTGTATCCATACCAGTGGCCCTGAGCATTGTATCAGTCAGGACAGACCAGGTTAGCTATGGTAACAAACAACCCCCAAATCTCGGTGGCTGAACACAGGGAACATTTATTTCTCCCTCATGCTTTATGTCTGTTCGTTGCAGGTCAGAGGAGGCTCTGCTCTATGTGTTTATTCTCCACCTTTTTATGGCACTACAATTTCAACTCACATCATCAGGACTCCCTGTGGCAGGGGAAAAGAGGTTGAAAAGTCAAGCACTAGTGATTATTACAAAGCTTCTCTGGAAAGAAGTCATATACCTACTACTCATATTTTATTGGCCAAAGTTATTTTCATGGCCTTGCTTAATTACTAAAAACAAGGGGGC
>NW_007735580.1:25613-27763 GCF_000696425.1 Galeopterus variegatus
TCATATTTTATTGGCCAAAGTTATTTTCATGGCCTTGCTTAATTACTAAAAACAAGGGGGCCAGATAAATGGTGGGGAGTAGTAATATTTTATTTAACTGGAAGTAGGAGTGAACCAGATGTTGAGGAAATCTAGAACTGCCTACCATGATTCTGCTTAAGAAAAATAAATTACAGTGAATATATAATGCAAGACCAGAGAAATTTTCCAGCTGAATCAAATTCAAGAAGGATATTTCTCCAGCTGACTCAAATTTTTTCCAGTTGAATCAAACTTCCTATGGTGTCTGTTTCCCCTAATCCCCAACGCTTCCAGCTTTATTTCTTGGCTCCTTTTTATGGTTTAATCACTCTTTTATTTATGAGCCCAATTCAGACTGTTTACCTTTATTCCAAAGAGACAACATTTTATGACATTGTTTATCCTCATTGTTTCTCAATTCTATTAATTAAAGTTGTGAGCAGGAAGTACTGTACTCCCATGCCAAGCCCAGCCCTGTTCAACACCAGAACCACCATTAGCCAGGACCATAGTGCCCAGTCTCATCTGGAAATGAAGAAGTTTCTAAGTTGTATATGTATGTGAATTCTCTCTGGAGGAATTCAAATTTAATTAAATACTTCCAATGTGGACATTTTTAAAAATTAAAAAAAAAAATGAGGTTGTGTCCCATATCTAAGCACAGCTAGTACCTGGGAACCCCAACCGTATTTGGTGCTTATGCAAGTAGAAATCTCAGGGTTTTGGTAAATATTGGTGGGTACTCATTTATCATGGTAATTTGGTGGGCTGAAAGATCTTATTTTCATTGCTGAACTAGCCAGTCTAGCCTGGTAGTGGACAAATACATGTAGAAAGCTGTGCGGAGTTGAAATTCAGTACAAGGACTATGAAGTCAGATGGATCTGGGTTTGGCACTTGAATCTTCTTGTCAGAGCCACATAAAACTGTCAGTCTTTAATGAACCTATTGAGGTTGTCAGGAGAGCAGACTCACCCAATTCCTTTGGATCATCCCGGTTCACAGTCTGAGCACACAAGGAGGGTCAGCTCCATGGCGTTTTCCAGGGCATTTGGGCAGAGAGTGCAAATTGCTGTTGCTTTCACTTTTTGTTCATTGTGGGAAAAAAGTAAAACAGAAACATTCCAGGAAGAGGGTGTGAGAAATAAATAATAGGCAAAAATAATAGAATTAGAGAATAGGATCCTGAAAGTCAATTAGTGCAAGTACCCATTTGATGCTTGGATCTCTTCTGCAGAATTTCATCAAAGTGGTCAAATGCTTAAGACTCCCCAGTGGCAGCAGTCTCAACTGCCCAATGTCATTCATTGTCTTTGGAAACCTCTGACTGCTAGAATTATATCTTGCATTGTGCCAAAGTCTATGATTTAGGGATAAGTGTTTTTACTGCTAAAAGGAACTATGTTATTGAGATTCCTGAAAAATGTTTTATTTTATTATCCCATTTGCTTCTCATATAAACTCTAGGAAGAAAGTATTATCATCAGTTCCTCTTCTAGAGAAGGGAAAAGTGAGGCCTGGTGAGGTTAAGTGACTTAGTGTAGGTGGTAGTATTGCCTTATTAACTGAGAATGAATGAATGATTGTGCTTTCAAATATCACCATAGCAGAGTAAAAATATCACCCATCTACTCTGCTTGAATACAAACACATTTATAGATGACAGTGAAATTGTTGATGATACGATATTTTATCAAGAATGTGTTACAACAACCTCAAACAGACCACCTACAGCTACCATCATTGTATTTCCTGTGCTAGTTTTTATATTTCCTGTGAATAAATGCTGTCTTTGCAATCTTTCAGTAAAACTCAGTGCTGTGCACATAATTACTCAAAACAGAATTGATAAAAGAGTATATGCATAAAATATTCTTCCTATAAACCTTAACAAATGGGCTATGATTTTTGCAGAATAATATTTTACTTTAATAAAATTAGAGTCTGCCCTTTTTCTGGGGACTATGTGTCCAGGAGAGCAGCCATTTTCAACTAAGGATGTATAAAATCATACAGAGATAGAGTAACTGACCTCTCAGGGGTCATTTCTCTAACACAACATGTACAGCAAACCAATCAACCAATTAACCAATCAATCAACTAATAAACAAACAAACAAAGCTCTGCGC
>NW_007735580.1:28458-30060 GCF_000696425.1 Galeopterus variegatus
CAAACCAATCAACCAATTAACCAATCAATCAACTAATAAACAAACAAACAAAGCTCTGCGCCAGAGGCGATGCACTTAGTAACTCAAATTTATAAACATATGCACTGGCTTTTTGTACTGCAGGCATGTGATAGTGTCTTTTGCTCTCCGTGAGCCACTATACTACATCAATAGTCCTATATCAAAGATATTTAAAAATAAGAAAAATGGTAAAAAATGTGAACCTTGGCTTCTTGTCAACAGTTAGACTTAGAAATTGGAGCTCTTTGGCTAATCCCCCAGGAAAGCAATAGCATGTGTGGAAGAGACCCACCAAAGGAAAAAATATAACACATGTCTACTTTATTCTGGCATGCAAGGAAGGCTCTGGGATTCTCACTTCATTTCTTCTTGTTTTTATTACTTCTAACATTCCTCTTTTTCAAATTCAAGTTCCTGCCATGAATTATGCATGCTAGCTCCTTCTATTCAGAGAGGTTTAGGTTTACATTCAATTGCGATCCAATGTTTCAATTTCGTCCAGTACAACCTGAGCGTAGTAAATACCTATATTGTCTGAAGCTTTCTGAGCCCATGAACCTCTAAGCAGAAACAGCCAGCTTTTTCCATTGTTCTGGAACTAGAAGCTCAGTATCCAGTAATTACATGAGGCCACAACTAACCTTTTAATCATGCATTTTGGCTTCTCGAATGATCCAAATTTAATATCCTCAAAGTCCTAGGGCTGTAGGGTTTGAATAAATGCCAACTGAATTACAGAAGTATATAACATTTTAAACCTTATCAGACTAACACTCCTTTTATCAGGGAAGATGGGTTGGGTTATAGAAAGCTGGAATCAATAACAATAGAGAAATGCCATTTAAACACTCATTTAAGCAGAATTAGAAGGCAAAACATGTTCTAGCACCTGTTGGATCTACATGCAAATTAGCTTTTGTACTTTCCCACCATTTTAAAGAATATATTTTAAAAGTCATATAACCAATTATTAAGATGACAATCTTTAAATAGCTAATATACTTTTACTACTTTTACCCTCCTCTATTTCCCTAATTCTATTGTCAGATCACTTTAGAATCCAATCCTTGCTTCCTCCTTTGAATATATATACAATTTATCTGCCTTTGTTTTTATTTTTTGGAAATTGTTCTCATTGCTTTTCTTTCCTCTTTCTCTGCCTTGATGTGCTGAAAGATTGCTGTGAGACCCCCAGGATTCATTGATAGGCCCATTAGGGAAAAGAAAAGGACTCAAATGAAGACATGCGTTTTTGCATAGGCAGATTACTTATACTCTTTATGCCTTTGATTCCTAGTCTGTACTTAAATTAATAACAGTATCTATCTCAAGGGGTTGTGAGGCTTAAATTATTTGAGGAACTTTGTACAATGCTGGGACACATAGTAAACAATCATGCTTATTACCAACATTTTTTTCTTTACTATTGAAAAAATGTTGTATTTGGCTAAATGCTGATAGGAATGCAAAATATTAATAAGATATGGTTCTTGCCTTCAAAGAACATACCACCTAGTGATAAAGTTGAGACATATCAAAGATAACTAAGAGGAATAGTAGCAAATTCTGTAAGAGCACTAT
>NW_007735580.1:30479-36466 GCF_000696425.1 Galeopterus variegatus
AAAGTTGAGACATATCAAAGATAACTAAGAGGAATAGTAGCAAATTCTGTAAGAGCACTATTGATGACGTGCTTGGGTGGTTTGTAGAAGAATTAGGATCTCTTCTCTTTGGAGGAATTATTGAAAGCTTTAATAAAGTGATAATACTGTTTACCTGAATCTTGAAGGACCATTTAAGCATCATTAAAATGTTAAACGATGACGTGCTTGGGTGGTTTGTAGAAGAATTAGGATCTCTTCTCTTTGGAGGAATTATTGAAAGCTTTAACAAAGTGATAATACTGTTTACCTGAATCTTGAAGGACCATTTAAGCATCATTAAAATGTTAAAATAGGAGAAAGCAAATAAAGAGCATGACATGAAGCTGTATAGGGAGAAGAGCTGTCAGTTGACATGATTGAAAATTAAAGTGCACACAGTTGAAACTGGAAAAATGCACTGGAATAAGACTAGAGGACTTTGAACATTAAGCTAAAGCACTTGGTTTTCTTTTGTTAGTAGTGGGGCAATGTTCTAAGTTTTGGAGCCAGGAGAACAGAGCTGCTTAAAGGATATTGCAATAAAAACATTTAGCTTAAAATAACAGGACCTCAGATCTGGAAGGGCTCTGAGATGTTATCTAGTGCTATGCTCACATTTTACTTTTGTAATTGGAAAAAAATGCAAATTTTGTGTACATGTACTAGAAGTAGCAGGAAAACTATGAGCCATAAAAACATGAAGATGAGGATTAGAACAGAGAATGAAAAGAAAGAATGAAATTGCCATTTATTTTCACCCTGTCAGATCTGTCTCATTCATTATAAAGGTCTAGAATTTTTTTTGTGTGTGCGACAGTGTCATCTGGTGTTAGTGTGAATGTTTTGCCTATTTGTTACAACCATTTGGGAGCTTTAAATAGCACTCTTTTAACACTCTTGAAATTTTTATAGAATTCACATGTGAATTTGATTCATTTTGATTTTGGGGGGGGGAGCAGTGCAAGGTATATACTGACAACTTTATTCATAGTAATTAATGTGTTTAGATTTTCTATATTCTCTGAGATCAGTTTTTACCTAGAAAATTGCCCTTTTTTTCTAAATTCTTTCTGATTTCACTCAACTCTAAGTGATTTTGGTGTAACTCACAGAATTTGTTAAACAGGGCTTTCAACTTCATCTATCTTTCTGAAAATTTGCTGTTTTTGGTCATTCGTTCTTGGCTGAATTCCTACAGCACATGGGATGAATCTGTGACTGATGATAACTCCTTTCCTTGTTTGCAATTAATTTTCCAAAGTTTCCACATTTTAGGTGTATGATAGGCACTCTTCACTAATTTCCAGTCATAATATGGAAGTTTCACATCTGTGTGTGTGTGTATGTGTGTGTGTGTGTGTGCATGCGTGCGCATGTGTGGGTGGGTGGGTGTGCATGCGTGTGAGCGTATACATGTGTGTAAGATTTAAAGGGGGTTTGGGAGGTGGGCAATTAAATACTCTGGCTTGATTACCGTTTTGGACCGACATATTGGTCATGCTATTTGTGTTTAATCTTTTCCATATATAGAATCTATAGCAGAATTTCATTTTATGTTCTTGATGGTCACTGGCACCTTTATAACATATGCTTTGAGTGGGGCAATGGTGAGGTAGGATCCATTACTTATGTCTATAAGATCAAACCATCTCATTTTACTGATGAAAACACTGAGATCCAAAAAGTTTTAGTGACATTTCCAGTGATATTTACCATAGAGCTGTGATGACAACCAAGGCCTCTCACCCCAGATCCTTTATATTATCTTGCATGCTGTCTTTTCAACTGAAGGATTTTAAGAATAGCTCAGTTCAGTTCAATAAACACAAAGCAAAGTGTTCTATATGTCAAGCACTCTGATCAGCCCAGGAGTTTGCATTCTAGTGATTCATTCTTTTAGCACATGTTTAGCACATGTTTATTGAACACCCACTTTGTGCCAAGCATTGCTATTCTAAGTATTGGAAATACAACAATGAACAAAACAAATACCTGACTCACATGGGACTTACCTGCTCCTTGGAGAGAAGATGTAATGAATGAACTAACAAGTGAAGTACACAGTATATGTAGTGGGGATATTGACATAAAGGAAACTATACAAAGGTAATGTGGATAGATAACAGGAGCAAGAGAAACAGTATGAGCAAGGGAAATAAATAAATTGAATAATATATGTGTATGTATATATATGTCTATGTACTGTATTAGTGGGGCTGTCATAACACATTACCATATACTGTGTGTGGCTTCAATAATTGACATTTCCTACAGTTCTGGAGACTGGAAGATCGAGATCAGGGTGCCAGCATGGTTGGGGTTTAGTGAGGACTCTCTCCCTAGCTTGCACCCAGCTGCCTTCTTGCTATGTCCTCACAGGGCAGGGAGAGACAGAGCAAGCTCTCTGGTGTCTCTTATTATAAGGGCACTAACTCCATCAGACCAAAGATCACCCCTCACAACCTCATATAAGCCTAATTACCTCCCCCCAAACCCCATTTCCAAATACCATCACATTGAGGTTTAGGGTTTCAACATATGAAATTTGGGTGGACACAAACATTTAGTCCATAACATGTACACACACATCAAAGATGGCTGTGAGATAAAGTGGTGGTACCTCCCCCCAAACCCCATTTCCAAATACCATCACATTGAGGTTTAGGGTTTCAACATATGAAATTTGGGTGGGCACAAACATTTAGTCCATAACATGTACACACACATCAAAGATGGCTGTGAGATAAAGTGGTGTTTGATCTGAGGGCTAAAGGAAGAGAGGTAGTGAGCCACGTGGTTACCCTGGGGATGAGCATTTCAAGGGGAGGGGAAACAAGCTCAAAGGCCATTAGGCTGAAGTGTACTTGGTGCATTTGAGGGGCAGTGTGGCTGGGAGGATTGGAGAGAATAAGGCAGAGAAGACTAATAGCTGATGAGAAGAAATAGGAAATTAGGAATTAGATCATGAGAGGCCTTTTATCCTACTCTGAATGAGATGGAAAGCCATAGGAGATTTGAGTAGAAGAGCAAGATAGTATAAATTCCATCTTCATGCAATGTGATATTGTGATTAGGAGCCAAAATACTATAGTATTTTTAAATAGAGAAACAAGGAGCTGTGTGCTAATAGAAATGCTTATAGTGTTACAGTTTATAGACATCCAGTGTCTTTCCTTATAAAATCAGTGCTTTTTAGTCACTCTTTGTTAAAGAAAAACACATTCTGTAATGCACTCCCTAAACAATCTCTTTCCATTATTATTTAAATATAATTTGTCAGAAGTTCAATACTTTATTAAAAATAAATGAATGATTAACATTTTAATCAATATTAATATTATATTAGGATTCAAATGCAAAGATGTAAAATATTTAATTTCATAATTTGTTGCCTATATATTATTGTAAAGAAAAAAAGAAAAATGTTACCTACAAGAACCCGTTCACCTTGGCTGTGTTTGGGGATCAAACTGTGCCCTCCAGTTTTTCCCTTTAGTATTCCTAGCACAAGGCTGCCGTCACAACATCCATCTCTCAACGTGTTTTGTAGGGAAGAAGTTGGGAAGCAGACTAATAAAACAAAACTCCTATGTTCAGGTATAATTCTCCCAGCTGAGCCCAGGAGTCAGATGGAATGCTACTCATCTTCCAGATAGCACTGGCTTCTGAAGAACTGGGAAAGCCACTGCTGCTAGTCCTCTGTCCTTTCTGTCCGGGTTATGCATGTGTCCCCAGTGATGCAATTTTTCTGTGTCTTACAAAGCAAGGAGAGTTTGAAGAAATTGTGTATTGGGGCAGGCCCGGTGGCGCACTCGGTAGAGTGCGGCGCGTGGGAGCGTGGCAGCGCTCCCGCAGAGGGTTCGGATCCCATATAGAGACCGGTCTGCTCATTGGTTGAGCGCAGTGTGGGTGCAACACCGAGGGTTGCGATCCCGTTACCAGTCACGAAAAAAAAAAAAGATTAAAAAAAAAAGAAATTGTGTATTGAATAAGAAGAAGAAAATGAAAATACAGTTTTCTTAATTATGTAGTAAGAAATAAAAAATATATTAGTAAGCATATTTTATTTTTTGATTTGCTCATCACATTCCATCACTTTATAGCAAGTTTCAATAAGATCTGATATCTGGTTTTGTTTTCTATTGAATACAATTTGCATGCTATGATTCTAAGGATTGCAAAACTCTCCCCTAAAGCAGCACTGACCAGGTTAACCAAATTTTTCCAGTAGCCGAGCAGTTACAGATCACGCAGATGTTTATTTCAAAGAACCCATTATTTTTTATGAAAAAATATATTGGCAGAGTTTTGATTATGTGATACAAGAATCTAAGGAGCATCCCAAATAATAGTCTTTGGCCTGTCTCGTGAGGGGTCATGCCCTCCGTCTTCACTCAAGACAGTGGTCTCCACTGATAACCCAGCTGCTGTGTTAATGGAGTCTTGACTGCTCTGTAGAGATATGCGTTAAGTATAATGTGTTTGTTTGTGTCCAAAATAGTAAATATATTTAACTTAAAGAGTTGTCCTTCTTTTTGATGTTTATGAAATTCATTCCAAAAACATTTTGTGTTTAGAAAAGCTCTGTTACTATCACAAACTGAAATGAATAATGTTAATGGCAGAAAAGAAACACTAACAGTGAAAAATATTGATTTTTGTAAATATAGTCATGCCAGTAAGAATAGCACAGAATTAGAAAAATATTGCAGAAAAACGAAAAAAAGGGAAGGATTAATATATTTTAATCATATTAATGAGTTTTGTCCTTTTTAAAAATTTTATCGTTCCCACATTTTTGATGTTAACATATTTTTTCCTTTAGGAAATGGTGAGTCATAATTTTTTTCTGGAACTTTCTCTTAGCTGTCTCCTCACAGATTCTCAAGTTTGCTATGTTCAGTGATGACAGTCTCAATGGTATGGTGACATTTGGGCTTTCATTTTTATTTCCAATCTTCTTTATTCTACTACCCAACTGACTGTTCCAGGTCAGTGTCTCACAGGAGCTACAAAAGGCAACATTCTTGTCTCTGTCAATCTAGGTCTCTCCTTGCAAGACCATATTTCTCTTGGTAAAATATTATTTTTCCTTTCCTTCTGTTACCGTCTCTTCAGGAAGTTTATACATTCCTACCCTGCTGAATTGAGGAGAGGACGTGGGAAGTGATATTTGTCCTAAAGACCACTTCTTCCCTCATCATTTTTCTTTCTTTTATTAAAGTGCAATTTATCATTTTTTCTCTCTCCTATTTAAGGAATCTTTGCCTAAGTCAAGCTGGCAAAGATACTATTCTATGTTTTCTTCTGGAAATTTTAATTTGTATATTTAGGTCTATAACAACATCTCAAAATTTTAAATTTAATGTTGTGTATAGTGTGAGGTAGGTGGCAAAGCTCTTTTCTCTTTTTTTTTTTTTTTGGTAAAGATATTTACTTGTTCCAGAACCATCGATGAAACATTATTCGTATTTTAAGTTTTCCTTGCATCAGCCAGACAAGAATATTCTTAAAATTCTCACATATTTTATTCTCTAGCAAAACATTTTCTTATGGCTACATAAATTTATAATATGCAAACCAGCGTTGTTGGATCTCTCTTGAATTCTGCTTATGGAAGTCTGGAGAAGAAAAAAAAACTTTTAGAAATTGTGTTAATGTAAATATATGCTTAGTTGAGTATATGAAAGGAGGGGGGGAAGAAAAATTTGGGGGAGAGGAACTGTATATGGGAGTGAGGTATTGATCTACAATAAAAGAAAGCGTATAGATAACACCTAAAATAAATAAATAAAAATTGTCATATAAATATATGGTTTAGAAATATAAAGTTAAATGCCAGAAAAATATATCCATAATTTTAAGGATTCTCCTATTGTTCAGGGAAATGAGAGGCAGAGGTTTATCCTTTTGCAATGAAAACCTTGCAGTACATTGATATTTCTATAGGTATTCACATAATATTA
>NW_007735580.1:36957-39365 GCF_000696425.1 Galeopterus variegatus
TAAAGTTAAATGCCAGAAAAATATATCCATAATTTTAAGGATTCTCCTATTGTTCAGGGAAATGAGAGGCAGAGGTTTATCCTTTTGCAATGAAAACCTTGCAGTACATTGATATTTCTATAGGTATTCACATAATATTAAATAGTTTTTCAAATATTTTCAAAAATAAGGAAAAACATTTGGAGGGATGCACTCTAATCTATTAGGGGTGATATCCTGTAGGGAGAGGGGTTGGTGGAAGATGATACCTTGATTCCTTGTTGTATACATGCTGCTATGGACTGAATTGTGTCTCTCCAAATTCATACATTGATGCCTTAACCCCTGATGTGACTGTCGACTGTATTTGGAGATACAATCTATGAGGAGGTGATATAGGTTAAATAAGATCACAAGGATGGGCCCTAGGTTGATATGGTTGATGCCATTATAAAAAGAGAAAGAGACACCAAAGAGCTCTCTCTGTCTCTGTACTGCGAGAGGACACAGTGAGAAGGTGGTTGTCTGCAAGCCAAGAAGAGAGCTCTCACCAGATCTTGATTTAGGACTCCCAGCCTCTACAACTGTGAGAAAATAAACTTCTGTTGTTTAAGCCACCCAGTCTATGGTATTTTGTTATGGTAGCCCAAGCAGACTGATGACATGTAATTCTGTATTTTTCTCATAATAAGCATATATAATTTTACAGTGAAAATATATAACTGCAAGGAAAAGAGTTATGTTATAAAAGTAGCATTTCCATATTCCAGAAAATTCAGAAAATTAGAAAAGAAATTCTATATTTCTTTTTAGTTCTTTATCTTGTATATTTATACCTGCATACATTTTACATAGCTTTAATTAAATTCTGTGTTTTTATTTAATATTTTGTATTTCTTATAATAAGGTAAATGTTAATGTTCTTACTGGTATTTATAACTATAATTTAAATGACTATCTGATATTTAGTTGACTTGATATATTTTATCATAATTTTATCTAACCAAGTTGTTTGTGGCTGAACATTTTTGTTGTTTACAATTTCTGACTATTACAAAAAGCAGTATGCTAAATATAGCCAGGCATATGGCTTTTTCAAGTTGGACTCATTTCCTTCAGATAGATTCCTAGAATTGAAATTACTGAGTCAAAATGTATAAACATTTTTAAGATACTTGATATATTTTGCCAAATTGTAAATTTGACCATATTGATTAATTCACAATTCTATCAGCAATGGTTGGGAAAACTGGTTACTTTACTTTGGAGAGCATTGGGCATTATGTATTTAGCTTTGTCTTTATTTTCATAGACAAAATTGGATTTCATTTGTTGACTGTACATTTCTTTTGCTGCTTTCAAACATCTAAAGGTGGGGTGTCTTAGACGTCAGACCTTCTGTGGTTCTCATATTGCTCCATGGCAGAGATCATCCTTGAATGTATATTCCGGGCCACCAAATGCAACATCTGTGTTGCATATGGAGGGTATCTCTCTGTTCAACAAATGAATGTTGACAAAGCAGTTATGCATCTAACTAATCTAAAATATTGTAAAGAAGAAGATTAGAAATGACATTGGAAATACTAATTTGCTTTTTGGCAGGATTTTTCCCAAATCACCTAGCAATATTTGTGCTAGTTGGTGTCACTTCTTCCCAGGAGTAGTGGATGCTGGGTTTGTAGCAAGTTAAGAGTCGTGAAAACTGACACATTCTAGACATTTTAACAGGAGAAAATGTAGTACCAAGAAATAGATGTTTGAAGAACTTTTGAAATGGTTGAGGAAGTGAAGGTCAAGGCAAACCTCTGCTAACATTTAGGAAATCAGGAATGAATTACAGGGATCATGGGATCTTGCCCCCAATTATCTCTGCTGCCTGTTGATGTGGGCAACTCACAGAACATCTGGAAGCCACCGAACTTCTTATGACTGCAGTCTGCCCCTCACGTAATAGCTTCTGCTTTTTTTGGCCTTCCACATTTCACAGAACCATCTCTCTTTGGAAGAATTTGTACCATTATCCTATAGTGAGGGCTTCTGTAAAACAAAGTTATGGGATTTTAGTCTTTGAAATGTGCAGAAAAGTTGGAAGAATAGAATGGTGCTGCACTGACAGCATAGTTCAAATGCAGTTGCCTACCTGCTATCTTTTTCTGTTTCCTTCTTTATAACAGAGCCCTAACTGTGATCAAATATCTATCTCATCACTTGCAAGAGGTAGAATTTGGTTATCATGGAATTACCCCAATGATGGTGAGTGGTGTAGGGGAGGGCATGTAATTTACAGCTTTATAGTTTATGCATAGAGGACACGTTTCTATGTCTCTGCCTCCTTCTATTTAATGTACAAGGAAGCACGTAACTTACATTTTTCTTTTTTTTATTATTTTTATTTTGTCAATATACAATGTAGTTGATTATTATGT
>NW_007735580.1:40383-43791 GCF_000696425.1 Galeopterus variegatus
TATTTCTGAGTCTCCTATGTGTAATAATGAGTTTCATTATTATTTAAGCTAGTTTCTGCTATGATGTTAAAAGCACCACGACTATCAAACCTGACTGAGTTTTTGTGCTTTGAAATCTGATAAACTATACTCCAGGTGACAAAGGGGACAGGTAGATGGGTATTTTCAGGAATTTCTCCAGATAATTATTACAATGGTAGAAATATCAGGTACTGCAGCAAACTGAGACTTGAGGGGGCTCATCGCACCCCTAGGTCCCACTCAGGTTGTATCTCACAGGCAGCCGCCAGCTCTTAGTAGACACAAAGTCACGTCCCTGCATTCCTTTGCCTTGAAGGAGTCTCTTCTATAAAAATCTCACTATATCCCTGCTGAGTGGACTGAACTGGAAGACATGGGCAAGATCTTAAGGGCAAGATCTGATAATGAAAGTCCCCAGCAGTGCCTTGAGACCCAGTCCTTTATGGGGTACATTCACAGATGTCGTCTGCCACCAGAGTGTGATGACACCGGTGACAGTGTCATATTATTATGGTACGTAGTGACAAAGACTCTCCTTGTCCAAACTAGTCAGGCTCTTCTGAGCCCAGCGCTCAACTATGCCTCGACCTTGGGCTTCGGTATATGTCCTTGCAGAATCCAGTTTGAACTAGAGTCCTGCTAAGTCACTTTAGAGAGAGTCCTCCACCCTTGATCTCTGATAACCCAGGCCTGCTCTTGCTAAGAATCCTGTTTGGTCAGTCTAGCAAGACTCTCCCTACCCTCTTAGCAATTTTCCATTCACCCACTGCCCTCCTCCACTCACTCCTTGGCTATAAATTCTCACAAGTTTTTGTTGTATATGAAATTGAGCCCCGTCTTTCTGTTCTCCTGCTAAGGTCTTGATCCCTGTCACAATTGTCCTGTATAAAGACTTTCTTACTCTTTTAACAGGTGTCAGAATAACTTTTCTTCAATAACGGAAGTGGTTCAAGAAGATAGAAGTGAGGTTATCTGGGCTTAATGTGACCAGTGCATCTTGGTTTGCCCAGAAGTTTCTTGGTTTTAGCACTAAAAATCCACTCCTAAGAGACTGAGGCTCAGGAAGTTAAGTGCCTTTCTCAAAGTCCCTCAGCCAGTGTAGTGACTTGGCCTCAGTTTTCTGACCCCCAAGCTAGTATTGTCCTGACTATGAGCAGTTCTGTCCTCACCCCATTTAGTTCAAAGGATAAATAATTGATTATTATTATGAAAAATACAGACTTGAAAGGTTACTCAGCTGAGCTAAATGCCTCTACCTTCACCTTGAAGTCCTCACGCTCACCTTCTCTCCAGGCTGCTCTTTGTGAGGTCACCGATGCTGCCTTCTCTGTGACACTATCTTCATTCTATATGTGGCACAAACCAACTAAAATTAATCCTATATCTGTGCAATGAACTATTTTCCTCTCTCCAGGCTTCTTGTAGCTGTCATTTTGTGAAAATAGCAGCAAAAACACCTTGCATAAGATTATGATTTTTACTTTCTCTGACTCCCCATGGGNAATAGCAGCAAAAACACCTTGCATAAGATTATGATTTTTACTTTCTCTGACTCCCCATGGGTGACACATACTTCTGAAAAGTTTGATGCAAGGCTGCTGATTATACTTCATGATTTACAACTTTCTTTGGTGAACATCACAAATATGATATGTTGTCTTAGTGCATTTTGCATTGAAAGAGCTTTATTAATCACGATTTACTTTAGGGATGGAAAAGAAATATCTTAGTGTTAGCTTTTCTCATTTTAACTTCAGAAGAAAAAAATGTTTTTATATTTGTTCTTAAATATTCTTACTATAAATATGTCACTTAATTAGTCTACATTTCCTATTGTTCCTCTGATTTTTGTCCTTCAAAGTATGATTATGTAGCTATATCAATGAGCAGTAGCATCAGGGTGGTACAAAGTTTTATTCTGCCTTATACGTAAATATCTCAACCACGCCGAATCTCTTCACAAAAGAGGCCTCTTCTATTTAATGTGAACCCCAACAGAGATTATGAAGGCTAAAATTAATGAGGCACATGAAACTTTAATTTCCAATAAAATTTATAAGAGTTTAGATATTCCTCTCTTTCCTCCATCCCCTTTATTTGTCACATGGGGTTCGGGTAATGGCCTGTGAATATTATTCTTCATTTGGAGTATCAATGAAACACATTTGGCTTTGAACAGGGTATAGGACAGTATGCCACAAATAACAGGCATTTATTTATCTCTCATAACAGGTTGATGGGAGGTTGGCCATACCAGGGGCNAATAACAGGCATTTATTTATCTCTCATAACAGGTTGATGGGAGGTTGGCCATACCAGGGGCACTGGCATTCGTGGCTCAGGCTCCTCTGTCATCCTGTTGTGACACCTGCAGGGAGTTGTCAGTTTCATGACTGCAGGTTGGCAAGTGTTACATTCTCCTGGACAGCCCCCTAAGCAGGAAAGAAGGAGGCATTGCCAAGAGGGGCTTTCTTCTCTTGTTTTCTTTTGCATCAGGAGGAAAACATCTCCCAGAAACCTCAGGCAGACTTCCTCTAACATCTTTGCCAGACTTAGCCCTTGTCCAAACCTAGACCAAAGGGAAATAGACTCACCATGACTAGGCTTGGGCTACATGCAACATGCAGTCCATCTCCTGGCACAGTGAATGTTGCCACCAGAATAAAATTAAGGATCTGTACACAAGAAGGAATAGCAACTAACAGAATATGTCCTTTTAGGTTTTAATTATTCAGCTAGAAGTTGGCTTTCTGATCTTAAACCTTCTGCTCTAACCTCAGCAGACGAATGGTAGTTAGTGTTTCAAATTGTGTGCATTAGTATTTTAAAGTGTGTGTTATGGACTAATTGTTTGTCTCCTTCCAAAATTCACATGTTGAAATCTTAATCCCCAATGTGATGGTATTAGGAGGTGGGGTCATTGGGAGGTAATTAGATAATGAGGGTGGAACCCTCGTGAATGGGATGAGTGCCCTTAGAAGAGGAGACACAAGAGACTGCTCTCGCTCTCTCACCACCCAGTGAGCACACGACAAAAAGATGGCCAGGAGGAAGGACCCCACCAAGAACCTGACTCTGCCAGCACCCTGATCTCGGTCTTCCAGTGTTCAGACTGTGAGAAATAAATTGTTTAAGCCACCCAGCCTGTGCTATTTTTGTTATAACAGCTGGAACTGACTGTGACAGTGTTCAAACTTTTTTCTTTTCATGACTGAATCAGTGCAAGAATTTTACGTGCAGAACATGTTGTGGTCCAGGAGTGGCGATGGAGACCAAGACGCTAAGGCCTCCAAAATCCACACTTCTGCACACTGCTGGCTGCTGCAGAAACACATCCCTTACCTGAACTGTCAGTGCCTCCGATTCTTTATCAGGAAAATAAGAGTG
>NW_007735580.1:44183-47813 GCF_000696425.1 Galeopterus variegatus
GGCTGCTGCAGAAACACATCCCTTACCTGAACTGTCAGTGCCTCCGATTCTTTATCAGGAAAGTAGGATTGAGAATTCTTTCTGGTCACCACACTGAACAGTAGTAAAGAATGCCTGATAGCTTTGAAGTGCTATGTAAATGCTAACAGGATGAGGAATGGGAGAGAAGCCTATGCATCCAACAGTGCTGGCAAACTTGAATTAAAGAAAACATAGATAAAGGAGCCAGGAGCGAATGCTTCAGATGCTGTGCAGTGTGCAGTGGGTCGCCTCACACGGAGAGCGCTCCCTCTGCACAGCTGCACCTCATCCGACTCATTTCCATTCTGAGCTCAGTGGGAAGATGCATTTCCAAACCCGTGTGCACAATAATCCCTAGCTTTTTGCTATTATTCATAAATGATCAATCACAACTATAAGGAAAACACAACAGGAGGTTCCTTTTGGCAGTCGTGCCTCACAGTTTCAGGACGAGGGAGCGGCTGTTTATGATACAAGGCTGTGCAATTTTGGAAAACGCAACACAGGTCAAATATGGTCTCAAAAGAGAGAAATTGAGGATTTTGAATGTTTCTTAAATTAATAACTCTAGGCTTGATCTCTCTAGATTCACAAGCATTAAATCCTCATCAGCCTTGTCTTAGAAACTAGTAAAAACCAATTAGGTTTTAAAATGCATCTAACAGGAATTATAAACATAGTAACAACTTTTTACTCCAACAGCCCTCCCTCTGGCAGGGTGTTGCTTCCTGAGATGTTCTGGAAATTAATGGATCTTATTCTATATTTACTTATGCAAAGTGTCCCTCCTATTCAGATATACATATTTATTAATTCCAGAATTCCTGTACCAAAGGTAAATCAGCCCTTACCCTTTTATCCCTTGGAGATTTTGTGTTTCCTGACAGCCTGCTCTCATTCAGCAGACTAACTGAGCACATCATAACAACACACCATTTGCATACTTTCAAGGCCTCTTTGCTTCCCAAATTTCAGTGTGTATCACCTGGACAGCTTGTTAAAACACGGTTCCCTGGGTCTCATTTCCAGATATTCTGTTTGAGTAGGACTGAGATGGGGCTAAGACTCTGAGTTTCTAACATGTTCTTCAGAGATGCTGACACTGACTGTCCATGAACCATGACATGGACGATGGCCACGTGACTTTCCATCTTACACTTGAAGCGATATGAGACCATGAATCTTCATCCTGAGAGCTGGTGAAAGCCTGTTCCAAGCAGTGCACATGGGCACCTTGACCAGCACTGCCATAACAGTAATACCCTGTCCTGCAGGAGGCAGGGGCTAGCAGTGTTAACAAATATCTAGTTCCCCACGGCCCTGGTCATTAAGTCCCAAAGCTTATGGTGAGACATAGGGTTTTTGGGTTCCTACTAGGAATCAGGGTTTCATTTTTACTAATTGGTTGGTAAGTCAAGAAAGTAGCCAAGTACAGAAACAAAGTGGTGGACTTTTTGTGTGTGCTTTAAAAAATAAAATTGTGTGTGTATGCAAATACACATACATATACCCCCCGACACACAGACAAATACACATATGCAATCATACAGATAAATATATATACGTACATAACCATATTTTGAGATGTTTATACATATACAATCATACGAGGGGACTTCAAAAAGTTCATGAAAAATGGAATTATAAGACAATACGAATCTTTCCGTGAACCTTTTGAAGGCCCCTCGCACATTTTTAAGGTGATGAAATTTTTCTCTTTCTGTCTCTCATTTCTCAGAATGTTCATTGTCATTTGCATCTTAATTTTCTCTTCAAAGTTTCCTTGATATTCACCCTTTAAAAAATGATTTTCAAGGATAAAGATGCTGAGCAGGTGGGGGCTAGCGATTTCTCTGGCTGGGTCCCCCTGTGGGGCCCTGGCACAGGCAGAAGGTGGTTGTCCTAACCCTCTGCAACCTGGGAGGAAGCTGGAGAAAGAGATCTGTTTTTTGAAGTCTTGTCTCGTTGCTCAAACTCCACCAAAGGGAAAATACTGATAGGAAAGGAACGTCCTTTCAGACGTTCCTCCTCAAAGGCAGAGGCAGGAGCTCCTTGCTTAACTGCTGTTCAGAATATGCAAAGGGGCGTTTTTCCTGAGGATCCTGTGTCAGAGACATGACTGTGCCCAGCAGTGTTCTCAGCACTTTCCTCAGAGTGTATGAGGCTCATGTTTATTGATTGGTTCTCAATGTACACCAGGGCCATAAGGATAAGTGTGATTTAGTGAGTGCAGCGCTGCAGATGAAAGAATTAGAGAATTTCTGAGAGTATACCATCTTCTTTGTGAAAATTTTATTTCAGCAACAAAGGTGAAAGCTTGGGCAGGCTACTCTCAGTCTTCTCTGGGCATTGAGAAGGTTGGGCTGCTTTGTGTGGAGCTGGGGGTTCTCTGTTCAGCTACGGATTCCTGTCTGGCTCCTCGGTTTTAGTAGAAGGCTGTCAACCCAAGGCTCAGTTAGCTCTCCTCCCTTTCAAGGGCTTGTCAGGAGCTAAACCCCAAACTCACTGCCTCCTACTGCCCAGTTCAGGGAACCTTATTCTAGGAGAACCTTCTGAAGACTATGCTTTTGTCCTTCTCTTTAGACTCTCAAAATTTTGTCTTTGATTCAGTAACACCAGTAGAGAGCTGTTATTAAATCAAGATGCTGGTACAACTATTTTTACCTGACCACACTTTTATATATTTGCTGGATATTATTTTGTTATCTAATTTGAGACATATCAATAAGAGCAGAAGGGGTCTATTTACCTTACCAGCTGTGTCAGCACCAACAAGAAGAAAGTTCTGAATGATCTTGGGAACTCTGCAGTTTAACATGTTCTCAGGGTTCTCTCCCTGTGACTTAATCTTTGACTTAATGAGACTTCATTTGTGACTCGCATTTCTAAATCCATTGAGCGATCATCTATTAAAGTAGATGAAGTTATGGTCACGAATTAGGAATTTAACTAGTAGCAGTCTTATTAAGCATCTCTTGAAACCCAGGGCTCCCCATGGCCCTGTCTTGTTATGAAATCATGTTCACTGAGACTTCAATGGGGTATAATATCTACAACTGTAGAACTGCAAATCTTCAAGTCTTTAAAAAAAACATGTTAAAAGGGAAGTTTATTGTTTGTGCACAGTAAACTTTCTTCCAATCTTCCTTTCTGTCTCAACTTTCCCACACTCTTGAAAGAAACATCAGTAGCACAATGGCAACAACCAACTTGTCATTGTCATCTTCTCTCGGCTTCTCCCCCTCCCAGCTGTGAACTGCCCTACCCTCTTCTTCCCACGCAGACCCCTCCCCATCATGCTGCTCCCCATTTCCCTTCTCAGCAAGGGGCGGGTGGCTGCAGCAAGCTTCCAACACCTCACTTTTCCATCGGCACAGCTGCCTGGTAATTGTTAGTTCTTCACCAGTTCCCACTGCTTCTAAACAGATCCACTCTGATGTTCTGGAGAATACAATTTTCCCTGCGGCGTACTTTGCATATCCAGCCTGCAGAACTGGCTCCAGGGGAACAAGCCTGCACAATGGCATTGCACCATGTGCTCAGAAGGGCTTGGCCCTTGGGTCGAGGTCGTTGTTACTATCTTGAAATTCTTAATATTTGTGAATAAGG
>NW_007735580.1:48254-49851 GCF_000696425.1 Galeopterus variegatus
TCCTGAGGAGTTTGAGAAGTGAGTTAGCAACCATGTGCTTATGAGAGAGAAAAGGGAGCAGGGCTGAAAATATTCCCCAGCTCTGGGTGCAAAGGCAAATTGGGGGGGAAGGCAGAGAAAGAGATTTCCCAGTGTCTGTTCATAGCCCCTTCACAATGGGTCGTCTGTGTGGGCTTTATGGGGCTTCAGCGCTGCAAGAGCGACAGGAGCTTCTCCACATTCTGCATCTGAGGCTGAGCATTTAGACACTTATCAAGAATTACTAGGATGTGATAAGTCAGGGACTTGCGGGACTTTAAAGCTCTGCTCAAAGGCCTGAGGAAATGCTGGTTTGAATTCACACAGAAAAGGCCCTGAAATCCAGCTTCCTTCAGTGCATATCCCACTAGCTCACATTTCAAAGCACTTAAACATCATCATAAATTCTCTGTAAGGTTCCTCTGCTAGAGAAAAAAATTTTTTTTCTTCAACCTCTAATTGACATAATTTATTTATTTGTGAATTGAAAATTTTCTTTCTGTTCCTTTTTTAAAGAGTGATATAAAGATTTTTTTCATGAATTGTTTTTACTTTTTTATGTAAAACCTAAAACTATTCTAACATAAAAAGTTTATTTTAAAAAAAGTAAAAGTGAGTTTTACCATATACTTTGTCATATTAAATTACTGGAAAGCTCTCCTGACTGAGGTGTTTTTGCTGAAAAATGGAAAGATATGCTTGGTGAAATGTTTTATAAACAATTTAATGATGGTTACCTTCTATAAAATGGGATAAACCACTCTGTCCCATAATGAACTTGCTGCCTCTAGTGTGGGCTCAACTTGGATTGAAGGCAGGGAGCCAGAGGTAGTTGGAAGTAGCAGATGGTGTCTGATGACCAGGCTGTAACTACAGGTCTCTGAAATGCCCAGGGAGTGAGGCAGTGTCCTCCTAATTGTCTACCCTTCTTGAGGCAAGGGCGGAAAGAGCCGGTGCAACTTAAGTGTGGTGAATGAGTTAACAGGTGACATATCAGTGAGTATTTTCTATCACATTAATTTTAATGCATTTTACATGTCTGATGTGAAAGACTCAAGATGACCTCCCAAAGTTCCTAATCAATGCTCTCAGTACAATTTCTTTACCGTTTCTTAGAAATGGCTTATTTTCCAATTTTAGCAAAAAATTACAATTTATAATTTTTGCAAGTACACATTGGGAATTGAATGAGGAAATTAAAATTTGTGTTGAACCATTATAAGTAAAACAGTCCATTAAGGTAATACAGTGTTAGAAAAGGTTTCACATGACTCTCTTGAAGATGTGTAAACCACAAATCTTCTGTGACGGATGCATAGGTGTGTCTCTTGCTCATGGAACAGTGATTAAAAGATCTACTCACAATGACAGACAAGAAAGCTGCCCATGTTTTTAACATCAAAATGTAAAATTAACTGTAGATATAAATCAATAATCCAATTCTGAAAACAATTCAAAGGTTGCATATTTTTGTTGGATATTTAAATACTGTTTTAAGAATTTGCCAGTGATGCCTCAAGTTCCATATTATCATAACTTGAATTTCTTCCTAAACTACTGGAAGTTTTTTTTTTTTTTT
>NW_007735580.1:51000-56124 GCF_000696425.1 Galeopterus variegatus
TGTTAAATATTTACTATTCAATATATTTACAATGAAGTATATTACAAAATTGTTAATCATAATATGGTAAGTTACATTATTGATATAATAATAATTATTACCACAATCTGGTACAACCTTATTAATTCTGAATCCAGTAATATTCCTGATACAAAGCAAGAAGATTATTTTTACATTGTTTTTAGAAAAATTGTTAATCATAATATGGTAAGTTACATTATTGATATAATAATAATTATTACCACAATGTGGTACAACCTTATTAATTCTGAATCCAGTAATATTCCTGATACAAAGCAAGAAGATTATTTTTACATTGTTTTTAGTAAAAGAAAGATTTCCTAAATAATCTGATAGGGTTCCCAAGCTTACCAGAAGATGTTAATATACTCAAGAAAATACTGGGCTTTTTAAACCCTTAATAATCCTCATTTGCATATGATTATTTTATATGCATTTATTTTGTATACTGAAGAATATGCCAAAGCACTATCTCATTTTTTCTCATGAAGTGCTTATGACTAAGCAATTATGAAAAGAGTATTTGATGATTTGTGTATATGGTGACCAAAAAATAGAGGGCCAGACTGCTTAGATATATAGGCCAGAGGGTGAGTTTTTGGTTTCCAGAATACTCTTCCTTTCTCCAGCATTATCCTCCACCTCTGTCTGATGACTGGGATTCCTTTTCTACATGATATTGCCTTTCATCTAGAACTGAATGTAAATATCCCAGGGATAGAATCACATTGATTTAATTATGCTAAAGTAAAGATTACTAGTGAGTGATTTTCTGAGAATAGTATTTGCTTTGTTGATTTCTTGGTTTATTTGAGTCAGGAGCATGTTTGGGTGAGTTACTCCCTGAGGTAGACTATTAGGAAGCACAGCAGAAAAGACACAATAGGGAGAAAAGCAAAGAAAAATTGGCAGTTGGCATAAAAACAAACTTAGGTTTCTGCACGTATTTCCTTCAGCCTAGTTGATCAACCTGGTCCAGAGTTCAAAGCAACTTCTAAATAAAGATGATGGGGTAAATGCATGTTTAAACAGTCCTCTTTAAAAGCCATCCTAAATAACAAATGATGGAAAATAATAAAAACAAACAATCTCCGATGAAATAACGAAATATCCATAACCCAAAGTCGTATCATTTTTGAAATCTACGTTTTAAGTAATGTGAAATGTACACTGAAACAAGACACTCAAGTTTACACATACATCCTCAGATCTTGAGCAGGAAACAGAAAGTTTACAGTTATAATTGCCCTATCTACACCTCCTTTGATTAGACCTTGGTGCTCTGAAGTTACTGTCACCCTCTGGTGGAATCTGAGAATGTACTTTTAGAAACCACAAAATTGCAGAGGAGGTGGAATTGAAGGAGACTGCATATCAGTAATGCCACTTCTGCTTGAATGTGGCCCAACCGCCTAGAACATGTAGAATGTCAAAGGCGAGGTGGGGTGGAGAAGGAAGAACATACACCTGTCACCTCAAAGGCATGACTGGCTTTCAGATATTCGAAAGTGAGGGCACGTGCACTCATAGAGCAAACAAGGGAAGTGAAGGGAGATGCACTGACAATGTCTTTGTGATGAGATTTTGGGAACAACCAAGCCCAGGAAAAGCTGAAGATTCTTCCAGTTCAATTGCCCTCTTCACAGCATAGAAAGAATCAGCACAGGACTTGTGCACAGATCCTCAGATGAAAAATACAAAGAAAAGAAACATAAGCAAAAGTCAAATGAAAGATGAAATATGCATGAAAGGGGGTTTACTTATTTAGAAAAAAAAGAAAATTAAGAAAAATGGAATTTTATCACCTGAAAGTAATCACAGGTGACTTAATTTATTGCTTTTTTTTTTTTTTTTAAAGAAAGTTCAAAGAAGAGACAGCGCCAGGAGACAAAAAGTAAGCTGGCTGTGCATGGAAAAGCCAAGGAAGAATAAAGCAAAAAATATTAGAGATGCAAAAGCATACTAGAAGCAACAGAAAAGAGAATAAGTATGAGAAAAACCTTTCCTCTTGGCCTCTCCATGCAAACTCAAAATGAATAAGGAATAAAGACATAGAAATTATTAGGGAGAATATATGGATATATGACACAGGGATCCAACAATGTGAACAGAGCAACGGAACTGAAGAAAATAGGCTGAAATACACAATAGGAGAAAACTTTCCTGAAATAAACTTCTTAAAATGCAAACAGAAAATGCACAGTGTCTATGAGAAAAAGAAATGATCGACACTAAGACATATTTTGAAGTTTAGAAATGAAAGAATTGTATAATCAGGCAGACTGAAAAGTTACCTTCGAAAAAACGGAATATATCAGATTGATTTCAGAATTCTCTACACTGTGCTGGAAGACCACGAATTACGAAAGTTTAACTAAGGATTTTATACCAAGCTAAGCTTTCTTTCAAGGATAAAGGCAAAGAACAGGTTCTCAAACATGCAGAAATTCAGGAAATACAATTCCAAAGAGTTCTTGAGAAAATAAAACAAAACAACTACTGGTTGTCAAATTCCAGTCAAAAGCATTGCATCAGAGTAAGTGATTCGGGAAAGGAAAAGATGAAGTAATCAGAGTGGGAATGAGTATTCATCATTTTAAAAATATAACATTAAGATTAAATCACTTAACTATAATTACAAAACAGAATTTAGATGTTATAAAGCCTAATAATAATAATGATGATGATGAAAGTCAGGATGGGGAGTGGAAAAAGTAATTATGTTTATTTCCTCTTCATTTACAACAGGGAGTCAGTGGTCATGTACTAAAATAGTAAACACACGCTAATGTCTTAAACTGTCGTGACCTTTTTAACTTAAATTTTGAGTGCAATTTCAGGAACAATTATTTTCTTTGATGATAAAAGATGTTTTCTGAATTTTAGCAATTCCATCACTTGCACTTCAATTCATTTTTCTTCTGTTTAATACAAGTACAATTAAATATAATACTCTGTACAGTAAAAGCAGCAGGAACAGTTCGATCTGAATTTCTGACTAGTCTTTCTGCCGCAATGCAGGGGCCTTGGAATGCAGTGGTTAATATGGGCATAGACCCTGGAGATGGGTTTCAAATTTGAATACACCACCTACGATTTGTAGCTCCTTACACAAGCTATTTCAGTTTCCTCAATAGAAAAGTGAGGGTTAAGATAAAATATACCTCATAGAATTTTATAAAAGATGAAAATGTCCATTCATATAAAGCATTAATATTCCTGGCATATCGTAAGTGCTAAATACGTCAATTTTTTATGCTGTTTTATCTTTCTCTTTTAGTTTAGCTAATATGGATTTGGAAAATAACATCATTTTTTACAAAAAATAAATATTTTGAATTCAGGGAGAGGCAAAATTAGGACACAAACAAATTTCCTGATATTTTATTCTATTCTATTTATTGGATTGTGCTATCATGATCTTTCAAGAAAATCGTCTCCAGGATTTATTGGTATATAGCAGTTAGGCATGGCTCAGAAGTTAGTAATCTATCAGTTAAATAGGTATTTACTTTGATCAATTACATTTTCTCTATCCATTAGTATGATTGGAAATTTTACAGAAATTTGGGGCTAGAGTTTGGAGTAGTTTACCCTTATAAGTTAGTAATCTATCAGTTAAATAGGTATTTACTTTGATCAATTACATTTTCTCTATCCATCAGTATGATTGGAAATTTTACAGAAATTTGGGGCTAGAGTTTGGAGTAGTTTACCCTTACATTTGGTACTTTATCTTATGTTCTGGTCTGTGTCACCCACTGAACTGATTCCCAGTGTATTTCAAATATGAAAAATAAATTTCTAAATAACAAAGTTAATGAGAACATTCTAGAGCTCACCGAGAATTAAGGTGAATAATTCCACCAAGTTTTCTAGCTTATAGCTCATGGTATAATGTGGAAATAAAACAATAGGGGAAATTGGTTCAGATATTCTCTCAAATATTTATTGAGTTTCTACTCAGTATAAAGTATACACTAAGGTAAAGAGTTGTGACATGATCCCTGCCTCATGGATGTCATATTCTAGTGAGTGAGATAAGGATTAAATAATAATTTTCTATATAATACCTTGAGTAAATTTGTGAATATCTTGTAAGCCTGTTTCTTCATCTATAAAATAAGCTAATAATATTCACTTCACAGGGTTGATTTAAAAAGTAAACAAGACATCATATGTGATATCCTGGTGTACATATTGGGTTCTCTCTGTCTTTCTGTCTCTCTCTCTCTGCATATATATTTTTTCCTTTAACTGCATGGTAGGTGTTAAAAAAGAAAACAATTCTAAGGTAATAACAAAAGCCATTCATAGTTCAGGTATTGCTTATATTAAATACTACTTTGAGATGAATTCTAACATTTAGAAACTTCCAGTCTGTCTCTCTATCCAGCACAGTATCAAATTACTAAATCTTTATGAATATCAGCATTTCAACAGCAGTTCCTGAAATTATTTTGGTACCATGATTCTGTTGCTAATTAGATATGAAACAACCCAAAATTGTTTAGAGTCTGCAGATAGCTGCCCATCTCATGGGAAATTCTAGAACTAATAATTTGTCCTGCTTGGAAGAGTATATTCACATGTGCTAATGGTGTAAATAGATAATGTTATGGGAATGTAAACTTGCTATCTTGACAATGAGACTATGAAGTTCTGAAACAAATTGAAATTTGAATGAACCTATCAAACCTTAGAACTTAATGTTCCATCCCTTTCAACTCTGAATGCTCTAAAGGAAAAGGGTCTTACCATTGACATAGACCAATGAAACCAAATAGAGAGTCCAGAAATAAACCCATTCATATGTGGTCAACTAATTTTCAACAAAGGCTTCAAGAATACAAAGTGGAGAAAAAATAAAAAGGCAACCTACAGAATGGGAGAAAATATTTGTAAACCATATATACAATAAGGGGTTAATATCACAAATATGTAAGGAACTTATATAACTCAGTAGCAAAAAAAAAAAAAAAAAAAAAAAAAAAAAACCCCCAAAAAAACCAATTTTAAAATGGGCAAAGGGTTTGAACAGATATTCCCCAAAGAAGATGTCAAAATGGCCAATAAGCACATGAAAAGATGCTCAACAACTTT
>NW_007735580.1:56816-70695 GCF_000696425.1 Galeopterus variegatus
GGCAAAGGAGCTGAATAAGCATTTCTCAAAGGAAGGTATACGAATGGCCAACAGACACATGGAAACATGCTCAGTATCACTCAGTATCAGGAAATGCAAGTCAAAACCACATTGAGATATCATCTCACACCAGTTAGACTGGCCAGTATCAAACAGAAGAGAGTAACAAATGCTGGCAAGGATGTGGAGAAAGGGGAACCCTCCTACACTGTTGGCGGGACTGTAAATTAACTTCAGCCATTATGGAAAACAGTACGGAGTTTCCTCAGAGAACTACAGATGGAACGTCCATATGATCCAGCAACCCTGCTGCAGAGTGTATACACAAAGCAATGGAAATCATCATGTCGAAGGGATACCTGCACTCTCGTGTTTATCACAGCTCTATTTATAATAGCTAAGAGTTGGAACTGAGCTAAATGTCCATCGACATAAGACTGGATAAGGAAAATGTGGTGTACGTACACAATGAAATGCCACGCTGCCATAAAAAGGAATTAAATTCTGCCAGTCACAGCAACACAGATTAACTTAGAAAAAATTACGTGAAATAAGCCAGGCACAGAAAGAAATATCACATGTCCTCACTCATAAGCGGGAGCTTAAAAAAAAAAAAAAAAAGAACGAACGAATGAAAGAAAGAAAGATGTAATAATCACAATAATTCTTTGAACTCTCGAAAGGAGAGAACAGAACTAAAGACACCAGAGGTGATAAAGGGGAAGGAGGAGAAAGAGTTAGAGAAATTGGTAAAGGGGTACAAAAAATGTTTACATTACATAATGATAAAATAAAATAAAAAAAGAAATTTTTGTGGGAAAATCACAACCCAAGCTACATAAAAACCTCCCTGCTTTAGGGGGGAAATATGAGAAAAATAATGGAGAATCTGGCCTTGAGAGAAACAGAAGACCAGTAGAAGAAAATAAAACCTTGGGCATTTGAGCCTTTTAATGAAGGTGTTTAGATTCTGAGCTGGCTTCCTTTGGAAATCATTATTATTTTTTAGAAAGTTGAAATAGATGAACTTATTTTTATTTTTTGGACTCTTCAGACTCAAGCACCCACTGTGGTGGGAATCAAAACTAATATCTTTTGCTATCATTCCCAAGAAGGCTGTCTATGTTCTGAAAATAGGCAATGTTCTTTCAACTTGGCATAGTTCACCAAGAAGTCAAACCATCCTCCGCCTGGGCTGGGAGGTGGTAATTTCTCCTGGACTTTATGGAATGTCTGTATTTAGTGTTCCATCAGGTAGCTCCCTCTAATTCCTTTTATGCCCACATGGTATATTAACAAAAATAAACCAGCTACCATCTCCATGGAAACAAGCACAGATGTTTTGAAATACACCTGCAAAAATTATTCACCATAGAAATACAATGTATGTGTTTCTTCAATTAATTCAAATATTTTGCTGTCAGTGATTTTTCTTTAAAGACACAGACTGTTTTGCATTTTGAGATCCACTTTCGTCCCCATAATAGAAACAGATAGCTTTCTTTGGTCTCATTGTGTCAAGATTAAGAAATAAGATTCCTCTTGAAAATCCCAGGCTGTGGAGTAATTCATCTGTAATCACACTTTGGAGGCTTTTATCCTGTCGATAAAGGTCACATCATAGTAATACAGACAGCAGTGCTCTTCTTTTGTTATATCAGGCATTTTATTCTGGAAACATTTCTCCTGGATGAGCCAAAATATGTATTTCCATTTAACAAGTCAGAATCTTATACAGCTCCGGTTTAACAATTATGCAAAATCCACCTAAAATTTTTTCTACCTTAATCCAATATTCATTCCCTCCCTCCCTTATTCCTGTGAGCCAGAAGACCACAGCCTTTTTTGTTCCCCCCTTCATACTGTTGTTTCTGTGGATATGGTGTCTGAAATTTGACCTGGGAAATAAATTTCACCTACCTGAATTCCTAGGGTGGGAATGGACTACATTTTCCCCTCTACTCTTAGGCTGTGCTGAAGGATGTCAATCAAGTGATAAAAGAAATAGACTGAAGCCTATCACTGAGATAAATTACCATATGGATTTATTTGTTGGCATAAAGAAACTATTTTGGATGGAGCATAGTTTTATTAATAGCCTATTAGAAAATATGAATGTTCATTATTGATTTTTTTTTAAGGTTTACCGATGACATTCACATGAACTTGAATGAACGCGAGTCCCCAAGTAGTCACTTGGTTGGGGAGGAAAGAAGCTCAAAAAGCAAATGAGGGTGAAGCTTTAAAAATGCTTTTCTGACTGCCAAATGGCAGCTCTCTGGAGAACTCTGTGGTGGGAAGATAAGCTGCTCATTCGCAGAGCTAAGAACTTCCCATTGCCTGCTTTCAGTCCCCAGAAGAGGTAGGCAAAAAATAAGATAGGATAAAATTCTTACCATATCTTTCCTGTGTAACCAATTCTGCTATGAAAAGCAAAACAGAACAAAAAAACCTGAAGACACAATTCCAGGTCTCATGGATTTTACCATCTGATATGAAAGCTGAAATCTAATCATATGAATCAGATTCATAATACTTTTAAAACTCTATATCAGCAAATGCTGATTTGGGCCATTTGTGATGCTAATGTGAGATAGGTTAGAGAAGCTTGTTATAAATTATAACCATTGATTATATAACAGTTCTTAAAATTTTGTAATCTGTATTATGATAAGCAAATTCTTATTTTTAGATGAAAGTGCTTAAGGCAATTTTATAGCTCAAACTATTTTACTGGAAGAAATCTTATCTTCAAAGTGTATAAACAACAGTTCAAGTTTGGGTGGGACAAAATGTTGATGTGTATTTATGAAATTTTACTACTGTATGTTGTGTATACCACAGCCAATGTTATTTAGGAAAGATGAGACATAATACGTTCTTTATGGAAATTTTACCCTAGAATTTCAATACTATCATGATTAAGGAACCCATGAGTTTCTATCTTTTGGGATTTCTGGAGCTACAAGCCATGCCTCTGGATTTGACTTCTTAACAATTGTCTAAAACTTGTAAAGGTCATTGTATGACAGCCTTCCAGAACTCCTAAATAATACGTTAGCTCCCAGCCTTGATCCTGCCGCATGACCACTCTTGCTGTTATTTAGGTTTTGGCTGCAGAACTTTTGCAAAGTCTTTTCCCTTTGCCTAGACTACCCCTTCCCCAGATGTCTGTTGGCTGATCTGTCACCTCCTGCGTTTCTTCTCAAAAAACACTTTCTAAACTATGTCTAACCTACCCTTATGTTTTAAATTTGTAACCTACATGCCCTTTCCCCCCCACTGCCAGTCCCATTCCTCTTACCTACTCTGGTTTTCCTTTTATTCCCCAGCATCTACTATCTTCTTACAAAGTATTTAATTGACATGTTTCTTATTCCTGTCTCCTCCCTTAGAATGTAAGCTCCGTGAAGATAGAAATCTATGCCTGCTTTCACTGATGTATCTCGAGTACCTGTGCTTAGTAACAAAAGGGACAGAAGCAAACATTGTGTGAATGGATGGAAAAATGAATGCACAAACTGGCTTTTGATTACACAGCAGGTAGGTGGAAGAGCCAGTCCTCCCTTAGAATGTAAGCTCCGTGAAGATAGAAATCTATGCCTGCTTTCACTGATGTATCCCGAGTACCTGTGCTTAGTAACAAAAGGGACAGAAGCAAACATTGTGTGAATGGATGGAAAAATGAATGCATAAACTGGCTTTTGATTACACAGCAGGTAGGTGGAAGAGCCAGGATTTGTGTGCAAGTTACTTTCTACTATTAATTCATTAGATGTGGACCAAGCTATGCCACTAGGTGCTGGGTGGAGAAGACAGTGTTTAAGCTACTTCTGCTGTCCCTGAATACAGCATTGGCTACAAAATGGCTTCGAACCCTGGAACCCTGCAGCAATTTACAGACTAAGCCCTTTGTTCTGTCAAGAGAAGAGTTTCGATTCCCTTAAGCACCACTTGTAGTCCCATTCTATACCAGCATAGGTGCAGTTGAGCCTTATCAATCAGAAGAACTTTTCTCCTGCAACTCTCTGAGCCAATGACATTAACTGAAGATGCAATAATAAAACTGTCATCAACTGAAAAGTTCAAGCTGCATTCTGTGGACACCTTTCTTCCAGGGTCTTCTGCAAGCTTTCGGTCTCCATCTTCTCCAGTGGTGACAGCGGGGCTGCTATAGGGGTGGGCAGTGGACTTAATTAAATCATTAACCTTCATCACCAGTTCTTTTTAATCTAAGGGAAAAAACCACCCATATGCAATTGGATATTAATATGAAATATGGATCTTTAAGCCGTTCTCATATTCCGTTTTTAGAACACAGACATAATTATCATGCCTCGCTGAGCTTGCTCTAGGAGGTGAACTAAATGATAGCACTAGAAGGCATGCATAATTGGGACTAAGCCCTCTGAGGAACATAATGATGATTTTTGTAATTCTGTCCAAATGTGAGTCTCTTTTACAGAGTCAGCGAGCCTAGCATGGCAATGGGATTACTGGGTCATGACAGCCCAGGTCCCTTTGTCAATAACATTTAAACCACTACCGTCATTTGGAGACACTTCTGTCAAGGTCATTGCTGGAGGTGGACTTTCACCTTGCAGGGAAGGCCTGCGGCTTGAATGAAGGAGTGGAAAATAAAGTGTCACCAGTCAGAGCAGATGGCTGAGTTCAGGCCATGGAACAGGCAAAGGCTCCCAGCGAGCACCCTTCAGACCAGGATCAACGAAGGAACATCAGCATCAGCTTCTCTCCTGGTCCTTTTAAAATGGTTATTCCAGGAATCTATGTTAAAGGCGATTCATTTTTCTACTGTCCTAAATACTTTTGCTGTCTAAATGATGCTAGAAAAAATGTGCTAAACAAAACAGAAGAGGCATTATCCTGTCTGGAAACCCCACTTATAGCAGCAGTAGTTGCTGTACCTCAGTTTTATTTTGATGAGTGGTTTGAATGAGGACACTTGTTTCTTTCCCATATACAATCCTTATCCTTGGGGCTGGTGTTAGAAGGAAGTAAACCAACTTCTCCAGAACCTTCTACATGTGACCCACTTTTAATTGCTACTTCATTTAGCCTTATCAAGAACCTGGCAAGTCATATATTGGTATTTCTAAATATGTCAAAGAGCAAAGTGTTCAGAGAGGAGTTGGAGAAATCTGCCCAGAGTCACACAGCTGGAAAGAACAGAGTGGGAAGCTGGCTTTGCATCCAGCTACAAGCCCTGCTTCTTTATCTTCTGAGGGAGACCCTGAGGAACACTCTCATTGTCTTGGATGACTTTTACTTCCTCAGATAGTCACTTTCACCCTTGACAGTTTTTATAAATACACATGTAAGGCAGAAATCAAAGATATTGCACAGTGTAGTGTAGACAACAGCCTCTAGTTTACAATGAGCTAAATTACAAGAAAACCTAAATAACCAGATTCCTCTGTCAGAACAATTGTGCAGAAAATTTAGAGTTCAGTTTTGTTTTGAGAATCTGTAACATTAGAATAAGGGAAACTATGAAGAGGGGAGAGTAGATGGCAATGGTACAGAAGGAAAGGCTCGCCCGCCCACTAGTCTAGACTGTACCCCTGCAGTGCTCCACAAAAGTGCTGCCCAAACTGACAGATTTCACAGGCTGATTCTTCTAGCCTCTGAAATGTCACGAAACAGACATTCATTTAGGCACCCACCTTGGAGAATGCAAACACCTTCAGATGTTTTAACGGGTTATCAGTCACTGACCCATTGGGAATTAGCTGCAGGAGATTGCTTCCAATGCCCAGTGTGAGTTCATCTGCATGAAAGGATTTGGAGTCAGGTTTGGATGGGGAGGAACTCAAAGCATAAAATATATTGAGTTTAGGCAAAACCGAGTTTTCCCAACCACAGGAAGCCTCTGGTTGCCCAGGAGTAGCAGAGGTGCACAAGCCCAGTAGGAGTTTGAAGGTCAAAAGAGAGTCAAAGCATTTTGGACTGCAGATGGTTGAAAGTCTGACATGAGAAGAAAACAAACAGTCTTTACCAAATGGGGCAACAAAGATGCCTTGAGCCTTTCATGGATGAGATTCTGCATTTTTGTAGAAGCACAGAATGTGTAAGTTGCACAAATGTCCACAAATTTGGACCATAACAAAATAATGGCTTCATCTTATTTCGAGATTCTCTTATTTGGGTATTCCTTTAGAATGTTTTCAGAAGTCTAAAGGGAAAAGGAAAATTCCTTTCAGCTGAGTATCTCTCGACTTGGATGCACATTAGAATCACCTGAGAGAGAGTTTAATAAAACATGGGTGCCCAGAGATTCTGATGTAATTGGTCCATGGTGAAGACCAGATTCAATATTTTTTAAAACTCCCCAGGTGATTTTATTGTGAAGCCAGCATTGAGAACCACTGCACTGGCTTAAAACCATGTAATCCTGAGCATCAGGCATTGGGTAGAGGATTATAAAATGTTGTCTTTAATCCACTCCCAGCATGTGAGCATAAAAAGTAAAACACATTGCCTTTGCCAAGGGAGGAAATATCAATGTCTCATAGCAGAAAAGGGTCAGTGCTTTCAGAATGCAAGAGGTGGCACCTAGTGCTAACAAATTATAACAGAGGATGTTGGGGCGGATGTGCTTTTGATTGGACTGCACTTTCTAATCATTGGCTGGAAATTGTGTTCAGCAGACTGTGTCTGACTATACCAGAGTATGATGTAGTGTGTGGAATGAATATATGAGAAGACTGCCTCTAAGAAAGCCAGAAGAGCATGGGGATTAAATTTAACCCCTGAACCACCTCTCCAATGTTGTTGTCCCTCAGGGTTCTGTCTTCAGTCCACCTAATTACCATCCACTGCAGTTCTCTCAATAATATCATCCACTCCGGTATTTTTAATTTCTTCCCTGTTTAGCTAACCATTCTCAACTCTCTATGTTCATCCAGAGTTTTAAACTCTTATATCCAACTCCTTGCTTAATTAAGGAAGTCTCTGAGATCTCACGTGGTCCCTAAGGTCCAGCATGTGTAGAATGGAACTCATCATCAAAGCAGTCCTTCCTTCCCCACCTCCCTGTAGTCCCTGATGGGTAAAAGTCTGAGTAGAGGTTCTAAAGTCAGAGTGCCTGAGTATAAATTCCAGTCCCATCATTTCCTACCTGTGCGAACTTATGTAAGTTATTCAACATTTCTCTACCGTTCATGTTTCTTTGGAAAATGAAAGTAATAAAATTCAACTTCTCTGGGAGATTGTGAGGATGAAATGAAAAATAACATATGAAAAGCATGTTAAAGAATGCTTAGTCCATAAGTGCTCAGTTAATGCTACCTATTAATGCTATTTTGATATTATCATTCTCTCTTGGTGTTGGGGCACTGCTGCCCACCCATTGGCACGAGCTAGAAGTTTGGGGGATATTTTGATTCTGCCTTCTTCACTCTCTGCATCTAATCAATGACTTACCTTCATTGATTTCACTACCCAAACATTTCTTAAATCTGTCTTCTCTTTTCATTTCTGATACCGTTCCTGTGATGGTTAATTTTATGGGTCAACTTGACTACGTTAAGGAATACCTAGAAATCTGGTAAAGTATTATTTTGGGGTGTGTCTGTGAGGTTGTTTCCAGAGGAGATTAGCATATAATGTAAGCTCAAGTTCACCGGGTGGGGAAGATCCGCCCTCAATATGGGTGGGCACCATCCAATTTGCTGGGAGCCTGGAGAGTACAAAAACAGAGGAAAAGGCAAATACGTATCTGTCTGTTGGAGCTGGGATACATTCTTCTTTCTTGTCTGTGGACATGAGAACTCCAGGCTTCCAGCCTTTGAGTTCCAGGACTTACATCAGTGGTACCTCAGGACTCAGGTCTTTGATCTTGGACTGAGAATCATACCATCAACTTCCCGGTGTCTGAGGCTTTTGAGCTTGGACTGGACCATACTACCAGCATCCCAAGATCTTCAGCTTGCAGACAGCCTATGGTGGGACTTTTCAGTTTTCCTAATCACATGATCCAATTCTCATAACAAATCCCCTCTCATATATCTCTATACATATCCTATTGTTTCTGTTTCTCTGGAAAACGCTGACTAATGCAATTCCCTTAATTTAAATCCCCCTCATGGAGTATTTTCTGGATTACTGACGCAGTCTCCCACAGGGCCTCCTAAGTTCCAGATGTGTTTGCCTCAAATCCATTTAAATCCAGACTCTAGAGTGACTAACTTAAAAGTTAAATGTGACGCTGTAACACTCAAGTTTAAAACCCTTAGATGGCTCCCACGTCTACCCAAGTAAGTTAGATCCTCAGCATGGTGTGTGAACTATGACCTTAATGTCAAAACCTCAAAGCATGCACAGGAGCATAATGGAGTCCTGGATACAAATAAACACAAAGGCTGAGAGGAGACTGATTCAGCTGGATTGTATGGACTTCCAAAGAAAAGAGGCCCATTGTCAATGTGGAGAGTGTAAAGAGTAACAGCCCTTCTTTCCTCATTCTCTTTCTCAAAAGGTCATGGCCCCAACTCATGCAGGTATGTGCCTGTGTACCCATACACACACACATGCTCACACATGCTACATGCAATAGGAACAGTGCAAGACGATCACTCTCTCCTGCTAATGCTAGCTGAGAGCAGAGGTGTCATGGGGGTGAGGGGAAGGTTTCAGTTAAGGAAAAAAGGCCATAAAAAGTTGAAACAAGAGAAAGCATTGAAAATATAGGAAAGTTAGTCTACACTATTGTAAGAAGAAATGGTAGGGTAAGGTCATTAGAAAAACAAATGATGATAGTAATTTTTGACCCCAGGAGAATTTTTTTAAAAAGACATTTATATAACCTTTATATATGATTTCATATATATGTCTATCTATATATATAGATATTTATATATAGATATATATTTACTTATATTATATATATATATATAATTTTTAAAAATGCATGGAAAAATAGTTGCAGATAATCTTTAAATAGGATTTTCAAAAACAGGAATAAATTATTTAATGTTTGATTTTAAGATGGTATAAGAACAGAGTAAGTTTGGGGTAAGATTGGAGATCAGATACCTTAATGTACATCAAGAGAATGTGTTGGAGAAGAAGATACAAAATTGTCTGACAGTTTTAACTGGATAATGACCTGAGAATCTAAGACAAGCCAGTTTTAATATTCACACTCCAACAGCAGTGTAATGTCCGATTTAATAAAAACGAAAAACCTATCAATTCAGCCAGGTTTCGTCTGCTGGAGGCTTTCTGATCTTCAAGTACGTGAGGGGCTCTTGGAGTGAAAGCTGAGGGAGGACACAAGGGGTCACCTGCTGAGCACCACCCAGCTGTGAGTGAAGCTCGCAAGGGGGAACACGCCGCCCTGGGGTGTGCGTGGCAGCGGGCGAAGCCACACACTGCAGCTGGGATTGTGTGGGAACTCAGGCAGATGCAAAAAGGTCAAAGGGAACGCAGAGGCCTGTGCAGTGTGTGGCTGTGTCCAGGGAGTTCAGCAAAAGCAGCAAAGAAGCAGAGTCTTTGCTCCTGACTCAGGGGTCAGGAAATTGACAGAGCTGATGAAGCAGGAGAGTGAATAAGGTTCTGGTTCTAGACAAAGGCATTTTGTTGTGAGTTTCTGTTTGTACTACCTCTGCATCTGTGAAGTGGGCCTGTGGGTATTCATTCCAGCCAGAGGCAAGGCCTTCCAATGGACCCTGTCTTTGATGAGAACAGATGGTTGAGCTCATCTCATGTGAAATCAATTAAGGTAGAGTAGAGTAAGGTGCTTTTGTCTGCAAATAGCAATGAGCCCAGAGGCAGCTGCTTACAGAATTAGTTTGCTCAGCAGTATGAGAACATCATTGAGCACCCGATTCCTTTCTGTATTTCTGCTCTGCTGTCTGCACCATGTTGGCCGGCATCCTCCAGCCTGCCCCTCTTGGTTGCAGAATGGCAGCCATGGCATCGGGTATCAAACCCTCACACAACTGTCCACATGCAGTCTCCGCAAAGGGTAGAAAAACAAAGAACCTCTTCCTACACAATTTTTACTTTTTTTTTTGCAATAATGAATTAAGACTTTCCTAGAAGATTTTTTATTTTAATTGCAGTAAAGTATATATGACCTAAGGATTGCCATTTTAAGCATTTTAATACATTGAATTTTGTGGAATGAATGCCATTCACAATGCTGTGTAACCACTTCCTTCACCTATTTCCAAAAGTTTTTTGACATCCTACACATAAACTCTGTAACCATTCAGTAATAACTTCTCATTATTCCTGCCCCCCCCCCCCCACCTTTCTGGTAACCTCTAGTTGACTTCTGTCTCTGAAATTTTGCTTCCCTTTTAATTTATTTTTTCTTAATTGACTCATGAACAGACTTCCTCCTACATCTTCCTGGTCATGGTTTTTGTCATATGCCTACTCCTGTACTGATTATTAGCAAAGGGAGTGGAATCACCATGATTGAACTAGACTAATTGCCATTCTCCACCTGTGGTTACGGAGCTAGTCCCCAGTCCTGAGCATAAGGCAGGGCCGGATGAAGGAGGGGAATGACAATCCCATTGGTTGTTATCTTTGGAGTGTTTCATGGTCATTTGTTGTTGCAACATTTGGGAAGAGAATCGAGTCTGGATAAAACATCTTAGAATAACTACTCTCCATAATTACTGTAAGGTTTGACTTGACATTAGTTGGAATTTTATTCAGCTAGAGATTGGAAAGAGTTCCATCTGGCCTGCACTGCCACCCTGACGGGTCTTTGCAGGGAAGGATTGGGAAAGAAGCAGATTGTGGGACAATGCGCTCATTGCTAAAACATTTCAGTAGCCTTTTCTAAACTGCAAAAGCAGAGGTTCAGAGTGAGTGCACTTCCAGACTCATCTCTGCAAACCAAGGCTGGAAATGTGCTTACCTGCAGCTATGAGATGGGCACACTTAGCAGGAAGGACACTCCAGGCAGAGTGAGTTGATTGCAAAATGTAGAGCTATAAATTTATCATTTGTACAAAAAAATTTAAGTAGGTTAGCTTGAACAGTGTCAAGGTTTAATGATAGCCTAGAGTAAAACCTTAATTTCTTGAATTACTTAAACAATGGCATTGCATTTTTGGTCATCTCAGAATTAATGGGGGATAAAAACTTATAACTTAGTTAAAACCTCTAAATTGTCCCTGCCTTGGGAAATATATTATGGTGGAAGTTATTCAATTCAACA
Organism: Galeopterus variegatus; assembly: GCF_000696425.1. Lineage (NCBI taxonomy): Eukaryota > Metazoa > Chordata > Mammalia > Dermoptera > Cynocephalidae > Galeopterus > Galeopterus variegatus. The sequence continues at coordinate 68,017 of NW_007735580.1, forward strand.
TAATTTAAAATCATCATGTATAAATCTCAGATATTGTTGATCCAGATATTAAGCTGTTTTTGTATTCGAAGATAAATCCTAGGAATTTAGTAGTTGGGGGGTGTGAGGGTGTGCGTAGGGTGTCTTTCTCCTAAACACCAAATGCCCCCCCCCAAACACCCCACAGATCTTTGACTGATTAATCAATGCTGTTTATTAGTTGAAGTCTAGTTGACTAAAATTTGACTTTAGATTGTTCTTCATAATCTCTACTTCATACCTGATTCCACTCTCTTCTTTCAGGAGAAGTCCACTTTCACAGACTGGTGTGAATCTCATGGTGTACAGAGATGGCCCAGATACTCCCTTTTGTTTCACAACTTGCGTTTGATTAAATGTGTTTTCTTGTGCATTGCCTGATCTAATTCTCACAGAAGTTGTGTGCATTCAGCAGAGCAGACCTCAATATCTCTGTTTTACAAATAAGCAGAGACTTGGGTTTAAGTTTTCTAAGGTCACACAACTAATAAGTGGCAAAACTGAGATTTAAGCCCAAGTATTTTATCTCTAAATTCAGAATTCTTTGCACTCCTGGTACAAAAAGTCCAGTTTATATTGTTCAATCCTAACTTTACATATTATATTTTGCTTAGTAAATCTCCATAATTACCATCAATCTTGTAAGAACATGAACATGGTTTCTTTAGAATGCAGAAGTGCTGTGCTGATATGCTTCTCTTCTCCTCCTTGTTAAAGTATGGAAGGATTCCCAAAGGAGAAATCAGGGAGGCACTTAAGCTAATGCACTTAAGTATAAATTGAAGTGTTATATACCACTTTCAAAATAAGGGCTGGAAATTGGAAATGTTTGTTGTTTAGTGTATGCTGAAATAGAAGGATAACAGCAGCCCTACTCAGGAGCCAAAGCTCAGGTTTTGGAATCATAGAACACCCCCCACCAACACACCCCAGATTCCCTGCAATCCTCACCCAACTCTGCCCCACCCCACCCCCACCACTGACTCCAGTCCCTGGAGACTAAACTAAAATAGCTGATCCTCAGTTCCATCCTCACCAAATTCAGCTAATTATAGCTAACATTATGCTGTGATTTACAACACTCAACAGATGAATCCAAATAACTAAACGAGCTTCTAACTTAGAAGAGAAAAACATCATCTGATAAAAATTCCCAACAAATATACAAACTTTCCTGTCTCTGGTGGTACATTCTTTCTTCCTTTTCTCTGGATGCAATGGAAAAGCTACTTTTATTTTCTAATGCTCATCCTTTTGTGTTTCTAATTCTACCGCCTCCTGCCTTCTGAGAAACTTTTTTCTAGTCATCACGTTTTCTTTGCATACACTTTCTTTCCCATCAGCATTTAGACATGGTCCTTAAAACACCCTCCCTCTTCTCCATGACTTTTTCAGTTAATCTTCTCTCTTCTCTGCCACAGCCAAACCAGAGAACCATCTACACCAAGTGTGTTTCTACTTTAATTTCTACGACTTGACTCTCAACCCACTACTTGTTAGTTTTTGGACTCCCTAGCACCCCAGAACTATCCTTACCAATAATACATTTATCATTTATTATCTAAAATGGGACACTTTCGAGAGCAAAAGGCGAGCTACTCATACTGACATCATTATAGCATAAATTAGGACTTTCCTGGGTGAACTAGTACCTGTGGGAATCCAACAAATAGGCAAATCTCAGTCCTTATGTGGCTTGATTGCTTGGGGGCACTGCTCACTTAAACCCTTTTCTATTTAGAACAAATTCTTTACCACTGCCTCGGTGACGGTGACGAGACACCCTCTGGTTTCTCCATGTCCTTCTGGTTGTTCTTTATCAATATTCTGGGGCTCCCACTTTCCCAAGCTATTGTAGCTTCATGTTCTCAGAGTTTGTTCTAGGCCTTCATTTGCCTCCTCACAGGAGTGAATGCCATTCATTCCCGTGGGTTAAATTACCATCAACTGATGCTGACTCACAAATCCACAACTAAATCTCATAGGACTCTTTTGACACTCAGGTCCCAATATCTTACTGTGTACTAGGACTTCTTTTGATCTTCCCACAAATACCAGAAAATTAACATGCCAAAATCTAAAATCAGCTTTCATTTTAAAATCATGCTTCACATCTTATTTATCACCACAGCCTGCGTTCTGCTACTAAACGTTTCAAACCTACTCAGTTCCCTCTCTCTCCCTGACACTTCTCCAGTTCAGGCGAGCATCATTTTGCATGTGGACTACTGTAAGAGCCTCTTAATCCAAGTCTGCCCTCCTTCAATCAGATTTCCTTATAGCAGCCAGAACTGTTATTCTCATGTGCAAATCTGATAAGGCTTTTGCTATGGTTTGATGTGTTGCCCAAAAAGCATTTGTTGAAAACTTAATCCCCAATGCAACAGTGTTGGGGGGTGGGGCCTAACGGGAGGTATTTCATCGTGAAGACTCCACCTTCACAAACAGACTAATGTGATTTTAAGAGGGCTTGAAGCTGCCAGTTCAATCTCTTCTGATGCCCTCTTGCCCTTCTGCTTCCACCATGGTGCAGCACAAAGGCCCTCGCCAGACGCAGGCCACCAGGCTTGGACTTTCCAGTCTCTAGAACTGTAAGAAATAGAAAAAAATGGCGACGGGTCTGGAGCGCCCGCGTCAGGAAACAGCGCGATCCTGAGAGCT
>NW_007735580.1:75612-76164 GCF_000696425.1 Galeopterus variegatus
AAAAAAAAAAAAGAACTGTAAGAAATAAATTCCTTTTCTTTATAAATTACCCAGTCTCAGGTATTCTGTCATATCAGCACAAAATGGATAAGTCACTACTCTTCTGCTTAAAATATCTCAAGAGCCCCTATTTCTTTCAGGGTGTAATCCCTGCATGATCTGGTTTTTGCTTATTTTTCCAAGCCTCAACTTTTGCTTTAACTTAGCTGACCGTTATTAAGTATTTTTAATTCCTTAAAAGTGCTATTCTCTCTGCACTATAGATTTCTCAATTAAACTCTTCCCTTTTTTAGGATTGTTCTCCTCTGTTCCCTCCCATCTTTCGTCTATCTCAGTTTTAGCCTACATGTTACTTATTTCAAAGTCTTCCCTGATTCCAATAAACTAGTTTTAAAGGTTCCTTTTACAAAAACCGAGAAAACCCCTATACTTCTCCTAACATGGCATCACATTTTAATATGATTGCCTGTTTACTGTCCTAACTCCCCAATAGACTGCAAGCATCATGACAGTTGGGAGTGTGTGTGTGTGTGTGTGTGTGTGTGTGTGTGT
>NW_007735581.1:0-526 GCF_000696425.1 Galeopterus variegatus
GTATCTGCCTCCCGGAAGCAGGGAGTTTACCTGGGGCCGAAGCCCCAGGTGTGGTGGAGCGACAGTCTGGCCGGGATCCTCTTCCCTGCCCTCCCGATGCTGGCCGGGGGCTCTCCACGCCACCAGCACCACCAGAGATCCACGGGTGGAGTGGGATTGGTGACCGGTCCACAGGCCCTGGGGGGCCCCACGCTGAGGCACGCGCTGAGGCACACAAGTGGCACAGCTCAGTGAGGAGCCGTGCCAAGCGAAGATGGCTGGCTTTCCCAATCTGAGCCGGCCGGCTCCGCCCCCCCCGGAGAAAATGGAGGCAGCGCTGATGAAGGCGCCTAGCCTGGTGTGGTAAGCGGGGGCTGGGTGGGCCTTTGCCCCCCAAGCGGGGCTGGGCTGTGGGTCACTCACAAAGCTCTCAGAGCTGGGTTGGTCCCGTGCCTTCCTCTCCGTCTCTGCGTTGCCGCTGCCGTCTTTCCTGGCCTTTGTTGCCTTGGGCTGCTCGGTCTCCCGGCGCTGTTGCGGCGCTCTCAGG
>NW_007735581.1:1506-8977 GCF_000696425.1 Galeopterus variegatus
GAGACTGTAGTTGCTTTTTTTCATTGTAGATTAGTTGATCAGTGATTTATTTGTTTTTTGTTGCTCTTGGAAATGGAAATAGTACTCTGGCAGCACAGCGCACACTTCTCAGGCTCGCTCTGTCCTCTGGCATGCCCGCTCCAGACCCGTCGCCATCTTGCCACCAGGATTGATTCTTTGTGTTCTGTTTCCAATGGGCAAACTTGATTTTAGCCCTGGATTTACTTGTGAACAAATTTAATATCTGGTAACAATGTCTTTTGTTATTTTGTCAAGATCTTGGATGTAATAATATTTTTTAAAAGTTCAGTTAATTTTGTGGATCCAAGGTGTGTTCTTTGATGTATCTGTTTAATCAGCAATCTGCCTAGAGCCTGTGACAAATAAATCCTGTGGTCTGGCCGAATTTTCTAATTCATGGCATTGTTGGAGGCTTTTTAAGATCTTAGCATGTTTTACTTCTTTTTTAGTGTAATGGGGAGTTGGCAGCAATTAAGGTGCTGGAATGACTATAAAAGAGTCAAATGACCCCACTGGTTTTAATGTGGCCTCTTTGGCAGTCAAATCTGTAGCAGCGTTGCCTTGGGTCTCGAACGAGTTATCTTTTTGGTTCCCCAGACAATGTATGATGGCCACTCTTTTTGGATACCATATGCCTCAAGGAGGGCTAGTATTTTTTATCTTTTCCATGCTTTAAAGCCTGTGTTAGGGCTATGAGTTCAGCCTTTTGAGCAGATGTTCTTTGGCTTAAGGTTTGAGCCCAAATGACCCAATCTAAAGTTACCATGGCCATCCTGGCATCCCTGATTCCATTGGAGACGAAACTGCTTCCATCGGTGAACAGCATTTCATTAGGCTCTGTCCAGGGCACATGAGTCAGGTCCGGCTGGAGGCCTTGGAGAGTCTTGATTGTTTCGAGGCAGTCATGCACAGGCTCGGTTGGATTGTCATCTGGGAGGAGGGTAGCCAGATATAGAGCCATGGTTTTTAGGGGCTGATCTAGAAGTAAAGCCTGATACTGAGTGAAGCAGGAGTCGGTGAGCCAATGTTCAGGTGCACTTTGTAAGAGAGTCTGTACAGAGTGGGGGGGCCACTAAGCATATGTCTTGTTGGCCTCTTTTACTAGTAAAGCAGTTGTCGTTATGGCTCAGAGACAGGTTGGCCACCTTGCGGCTACACTGTTCAACCTCTTGGAGAGGCAGGTGATAGGCCTCTTCCATGGTCCCAGGGCTTGGGTGAGCACCCCCTTGGCAATGCCTCACATCTCAGCAACAAACAGGGTGAAGGACTTCATCAAATAAGGTTGGGGAATTTTTAAATCCTTGGGAGAGGTGAGTTCAAGTTAATTGTCCAGAGTATCATCCCCCAGGGTCAGTCCATTCAAAGGCAAAGAGAGGTTGGCTTGCTTCGGCCAGCGGGAGGCTGAAGAAGATATCCTTAAGATCTAGCTTTTTGGTTTGTTTCTCTTCTGGACTATCTCTGTCATTAAAGACCCTCTGGGCAATTTCAACTAGCTCAGATAACAATTTCCCTTTAAATCCTTCCTGTCTTTGAAACTTTCTTCTAATGTCTGGGGCTGACTGGATAACAAAGGCAATATTTATTGCCTGCTGGTTTTCTGGGGTCTCAGGGTCCACAGGAATATAGATCCTCCATAAGGCGTCCAGGAAAGTGGCGGGGGTTTCATTTGGTCCCTAAATAGTTTCGCTTACTTTTGATAGGTTATTGGGCTTCCGGGATGCTGTGTGGAGTCCCCTAAGGAGAGTCTGGTGATACAGGTCGAGAGCCCCCTTACCTTGGTCCGTGTTTGGGTCCCACCCATGTCTGTTAGAGGGGAACATGCGTTCGAGGTGAACAGGATCATCAGAGGGTCAGCCATCATGACCGATAATGGCTTTCAGGGCCTCCCTCCAGATAGATCCACTTGCATTCTTCTGATGTGAAGAGAGTCTGCAGGAGCTGCTGATAATCATCCCATGTAGGCTGGTGGGTAAAGAAAACAGTCTCCAGGAGGAAGATGAGGCCCTGACGTTTTTCTGAGAAAGAAGGATTTTGATTTTTCCATTTGTAAACCATGAAGGGATCCTGGTCTTGAGGAGTTCTGGCAGGCAAGGGAGCCTGTTGGAGCGAGAGGGGGTTTGGAGGAATGTCAGGGAGAGGACTGATATGCAGTGCCACTCCGAGTATGGGAAACAGGCAAAAAAAGTCCAGAAATACACCCACAGTTCTGGTCAATTAGTTTTTAACAAAGTTGCCAGAGCAATTCTTTAGGAAAAAGCTATGTGTATGTCCTGAAAGCTATTTACACTACCATTTAAATATTTTATTTGTATCTACCTAAATGTTGACTCTGACAACTGTTGCACTGTGGAGTTAATAAGGCTGTATATTTTTTAAAGTAATGAACAGAGTATGCTTTCTTAGCCACCTAATTCACATTTTTCTGAAGTGTTTTGTCAGTTAATGCTTTCAACCAACTTAAAAGTAATGTTTTCCCCATTTTCTCCATGAGTGGAAAGAATGCAAACAAACCTGCATTTAACAATAAGGTCAGCATGACATAAAGTAACAAAAGCCAATATATCAAAAATGAGGTTGGGCCAGCCCCGTGGCACACTCGGGAGAGTGCGGTGCTGGGAGCGCAGCTATGCTCCTGCCCGGGTTCAGATCCTATATAGGAGTGGCCAGTGCGCTCACTGGCTGAGCGTGGTGCGGGCGACACCAAGCCAAGGGTTGCTCCCTTACCGGTCACGAAAAAGACAAAAAAAAAAAAAAAAAAAAAATGAGGTTGACATTCTGGGACTAATCAAGCAATCCTACAACAATTTTTCAAATTCTTTTCTTTGGTTACAGTATATTCAGAGATTAAATCATTGCTGTTATGAATTACTGCTGTTTAACTTATCATCGACCTTCCCCAATTTTTAAAATCTTCTCCAGTGAAGGGAGAAGAAATTATTAAAGGAAATACTCTTAGCTTATTTTCAATGTTTTCAGCCACCTTGGGTCTTTAGAGGCATCAGAGAGTACGGGAGGCGCTGTGGGGGAGGTGCTCTTCTTTGGAGAAGCTGGAAGAGAAGGCTTAGTAAAAAGCACAGATGGTGCTCTATTTTCATTCACCTTGGGACATTTTTTAAGGCACCTTTTTAGTCATGATGACTTGTCAGAGATTATATCAATCCACACCTGTATGTAAGGGGGTTGTCCCACAGACCTGTTTGGAGGAATTTTGTCCCATTTGTTATATAAGACCACAGTTAATGACAGGCAAAAACACACAACTGGCAACACACAAAAGACAGACAAGTGGCCACATCCAAAATTACTCTCAGATATCTACAGACACAACAATCATAATGACAAAGATGAACAAGAAACACAGAAACACAATTCCTATTGACTTGCAAGTTCCAAACCAAAATCCAAATTACCACTGGGCCCAGCGATGTCTCAGAAGCCCAAGGACTAGGGGACTTAATGCTGCATCCAGCCTCCCACTAAGTCCAACCATTGGTGCACCGTCCCTTACCAAGGTCTCACCTACCTGGGGAGAGAGTAAAGTGCCCCGTCTGCCTCCAGGGAAAATAAGAGGAACAGCTTCTCTATCTTTTCCTAGGAGATAAGTGCAGGGAGGGATACACTCACAAGAGAAAGGATCTCGCTGGGTCCTCCAAAATGTTGTGAGGCACCCTCCCACAAGAAATGAAGTTACACACCACTTGTGCAGAAAAAGGCAGTTTATTCACTCCAGCTGGCCAGCGTCCATCTCCCAAGGAGCAACCAAGGAAGAGCGGCCTTGGGCCTTGGTCTTGTGGGGTTTTTAAAGGCAAAAACTACATCCTGTTGGCACACGGGTTTGTCAAGGTGCACAAAGCAGGCTACGGAGCTAGGTCACAGAGGCCGAGAATGAGCCATTCGAGCAATCAAGCATACAAGTTTTCATTGTGTATGGTTTCTGTTCCCATGTAATAGTTCACTGTGTATGGCTCCTGTTTCTATGCAATGGCTTTTGTTTCTATTAGAAGGTCAGCGGTTTCTCATGCAGAAAGTGGGGGTAGTCTGCAGGTCAGACAGGGGCAAAATGGAGTTACTTAGGTTAAGCAAGCAATTCTACAGAAGCAGATAGCGTATGTTATGAGGGTGTAGGGAGCTCTATTTCAGGGTCAAATGCTGACAAGCATTCAAAAGGGCTTTTTCTTATCAAATAGAGAGATTTGTTGCAAAATCATTATCTACAGTCTACAGTAGTTGCTAATCTTGTTAGAAACCTTCACTAAAAGGCTTTCTAGGTTTTGGGGTTTGTTTGTTTTTTTTTAACTTCCGTTCAGAAATGGGTGGCGTGGAGGGAGAAGTTAGTGTAAGATATCATGACTGGGAAAGTGTTTTTCCTGCTATTGCTAAAAAGGTTTGGTTGGTTGATATAATTTAATGTCATCTCCCAAAGCAATTGAAAATGTTAGATTAATTACGTGCAAATCCATGAAATATCTCCAAACATGATTTGCTCAGATTCCATTTTCAAACAAAGGAACGTGGAAGAAAAACGCCCCTCCATTTCCAAAGTGACCTATCCAGGAATCCACACCTTGCCTGTGCTGAAGAGCCACAGAGAAAGGAATTTACCCTGGGTGGAAAGTTCACTGAACATGCTGTGCTGATTATTTGAAAATTACTTGTTCCAAAAGCCCTTCAGAAACCAGTAATCCTATTAGTTTGGCTTCTGGAACAGTTACCTACCTGCAGTAAAAAGTAATTACAACTGTCAGCCAGCAAATAACTGCTCCAGCGCCTAAATGAGTGGGAATTGTCTCTGGAAGGAATTACTGTTCCTAAGTGAGTCAGCTCAGCCCATCATCTCTGCCTCGGTTGCTGACAAATTGGGCCATCTGGCCAAACCAGTGAGGAAGGGTGAAAAGGGTGAAGGAGCTTTGATTGTGGGAGCAAGGCAGGAGAGGGACCACTCAGAGTTTATCAGCAAGAGGCTTTCCTGACCACTCTGGGGCAACGAGACTGCTCTGCTGAGCCACCTTCAAGCCTTTGGCACCCAGGGCAGGTTTTATGTCCACGATCTTGGCCACTGGCTGCATCATAAAACCTCTGAAGCTCCAACCCTTTCTTTCCATTCTTTGCTACTAAACTTTACAAGGGGATCTAATAGACACAGATCCCTCAGCACACACTGGCTAACAGTGTAGTGGCATCAAGGTAGACCATTTCCAAAGGAAATGTTTGGGAAGGGTTCAGCAAGGGCAGAGAATCAATTTGTATAAGGAAAAAATTCCAGTACATTGGGAAAAAGTCTTTCCAGTAATACTAAAAATCCCAGGTATTCAGGACTCCTAAAGGTCCCCAACTCTACCTCCTGAAAAGCCAGTTCTACTTTGCTTGGTATCCCCAATGTCACCAATAGCTGGAAGGACTGAGATCTGTGGAGCCTCCTCTGGACTGGGCAAGCCAGGCCATGAGCCAGCTGCACAGTCTTTGACCCAGGTTTTCTAGGCCTCAGCTTCATCTTGTGTAGAATGAGAGAGGCAGTGGTTGTTGAGGGCTCTCCTGTTTTGAAATTCTCTGCATTTGGGGCACAGTTGGGTGGTGTGGTCTGAACACTGGCAGAATGCTGCAGACAGCCAGCTTTGGGGATAAAAGTTTGGAGGAGGTCTCCAGTGATTTCTTTTTGGAGTTCTCAGGGACTTCATTGAAAGGTGTTTAAAAGTGTCCCTGTGCATGGAGGGCCAAAAGGGCATGGTTAAGTCCTGGGGGAAACAGAGATATGGAACTGCTACAGATTTGGGAGGGAAGAGATTGTCAAGCAGAGGCCTGACACATGGTAGCTGTGTGCCTAGAGACTGGGACCTGTGGAAGTGACCTTACTTTCCTGGCCTAGATATTATCTTTTATCCTCTGCAAATGAAAATGAAGCAGGAACATTCTGTTGGTGACCTCCGCTGACACAAAGAACGAGCCACCAGCCTCCTCCTTGGTCTTGCATCTCAGTAACACCTCATTTGGCAACTCAGCATTGCCTGCATAAATAACAGACCATAGAACAGTTATGTAGCTGTGCGCTAGCCCCGTTTTTGGTTCTCTCTTCAGCCCAAGTTTAGTACTAATATTGATTCATAATATTGAACACCTAACTTGTCTGTGAACACATTTACTCCTTAGAGACCAGCAATATCAATTTAGAATAGGTTACTAAGAAGACATGAATTCTTTCCTAAATAATTATGCCTGGGGTTAGTTGCATAAGTAATAGTAATTAAGGAAATGCCTGAGATGATTATTTACTAATTATTAATTCAAAGTGTATTTTCTTTCTCTCCACTTCAGATTTACTTTGTAATCTATGAAAAATGTTAATAGAAAAATATATTTAATGTGCACTTACTAAAGATATCACTTGACTTTTAGTGCACTGCTTTAAAGCTGCTTAGCAACTACAGTGCTTTTATAAATAACAGGGATTTTTTCCCCTCTTTTTTATTTTTATTTTTTGGAGGCTGGCTGGTTCAGAGTTCCGAACCCATGATCTTCGTATTATAAGGCTGTGCTCTAACCATCTGAGCTAACCACCCAGCCCAAATAACAGTTTTTGATGCAAGGACTAGGGCAATAATGCATCTATTTTTTACAAAGCACTTTGTTTGACCTATTTTGCTGGCAAATTTTGGCCCAGTGAGACTCTCATTCCCCATGAGATATGCTTTATTTTCAACATAACACTCCACATTCATTTTGTAAGTGTCGAGAGTTACTCTTTGCTGAGCCCTGAGCTGGGCACTTCGGTGTGGTGGAAACTGAGAATCAAGAAGCACTTGACTGCCTTCTGCTCTTATTGACCTTGGAGAGCTCTTTTGCTCTGGGGAGAGCAAAACTTGGAAAGCTCATCTTGTCATGATTTTAAATTCTATGCTGACAACTCTCATATGGACATTTCCAACCCTTTACACCTCCAGACCCACACCCCCAATCGGTTATTCTGTTACCTGAAACCAAACTCTCTCTCTCTGGGCTGGCCTGGGTCTGGGAGGCATCTTTTGCTGAGCCTTGAAGCGTCGAGCGTGGGCAGGCATGCAGAGGTGTTCAGGTAGGAAAGCAGCAAATGAAGGGTTAGGAGTAAAAGTGATGTGGTGGAGTCAAGGTGAGGAGACTGGCCAGACTCCTGTGGATGGTTCAGATGAATCAGTTAAACCTTGTGTTCGATGGATGGAAAGACTGGGTGACAGCCATGTACAGAATGGACCGGAAGGAGGAGACTGGAGTGGTGGCAGGGGGATCAGTCAGGAAGCTGTTTAAATATTACAGATGTGGTGTGATGATAATATTGATTAAAATGACAGATTTTGGTTCTTTTGGAGGAAGAGAGTGTCATAGGCCCTTTTTTTTATTTTTATTTTTAAAGATGACCGGTAAGTGGATCTTAACCCTTGACTTGGTGTTGTCAGTACCACGCTCTCCCAAGTGAGCTAAC
>NW_007735581.1:9205-11932 GCF_000696425.1 Galeopterus variegatus
TGGATCTTAACCCTTGACTTGGTGTTGTCAGTACCACGCTCTCCCAAGTGAGCTAACCGGCTATCCCTATATAGGATCTGAACCTGTGGCCTTGGTGTTGCCAGCACCGCACTCTCCCAAGTGAGCCACGGGCCGGCCCTAAGCCCTTTGAGAATAGAATGTAAACTATGAGTCTTCTCCCCAGAAAAATATGCACACATGTACCAAGTATTATGTGTGATTTGGGGCTTTATGGGTCCCCACAGGTGATGAAGTAAGTGGATTTGGGATTCCCAAAGGAAACAGGAATATTTGCACAGGGTAATGGGTAGAAATCAATAGGGAGACTTAAGAAGAAGAAGCAGTTTGGGAAAGAAGGTAACACGTTTAGTTTCATATAGCAGGACGTGGGAGTGGAGCTGCGCTTTGGGCGGTGTGGCTGGAAGGGGAGATCTAAATCAGTTGACTAGATTGCAATAGTCTTCATTTTGAAAGTGAATGAGCTCCCTTAATTAACAGACAAGCAGAAAGCAATCAAGTATTTCCCAATGTGAATAATGGGGACAATGTTTATGCAGGTAATATTCCTGAAAGAGTTTGGGATCACTGTGATAAAAACCATACATAGAAAAATAGACACCAGGTGAATTCCTAAGTAAATTATTTCATTAATATTTGCTGTAAAGCTTAAGAATTAAACTTAAGTTGTAAGAATCATGATCTGGATAGAGGCTGAACATTTAAAATTATAATTATAATATAGTTATTATAGTTAACAATAAGCTTAAGGTGAACGGATACAGCAAGATCTTTAAACTTTTCAAAATCACTTTCGCAGCATCTATATGCTCCAATGGAAGCAGTGGAAGTCAAAATAGCATGCCTCTGCTGTCCAGGGTTCCCTGCCTAAATCACCCCAAGCTGACAGCTGGGGCATATGCATTTTTTGATCCTGTAAACTGCACTCAAGTGGGAGCTCTTTGGAGACTGCTCTCCTAGGAGGGGTCAGGGAGAACGATATGTTAGTTCCCAAAATATCTGGAGCTGTGTCCACCCTGTACAAGAAATCATCACTCTGACATTTGGATTTGGGGAATTCACCAGTTCTAACTGGGGTCAAAGGGACACACCTATTCCAGAGTCTAGGTGGGATGTATCCCTGAATCTTCCCTCTCAGGCTCTTCCCACCTTCCCAAAGGGTCTGGTGGTCCTCAGACAGGCCATGCAGAGGCCTGCATGGATCCAGGCTGGGACTGATCACACCATACCCACAAACCACCCCAGAACTGAGCACTTATGACTTTCTCAGTACCTGCATTTTCTATTCATTACAACCTACACTTGCTCTCTCCCTCCAGGTTTGTCAAATAACCTGAGAGCAGATATTTTAGGATGAATTATCTGGGTATTTCTGGGCAGAATGGTTTATTTACTAAAATAATTTTCTATGGCAGTTTTGGAGGCCTAAAGTATCTTTATTTCCCAGGGGCTACATAGATTTGGGGACCCATTAGAATGGTCATAGCATAACAGGCCTAAAAGACCACCACTCCCCAGAACTTGCAACATCTGGAATCCTGTTACTTATTTATTTTTGTAGCAATGGTCTCTTATCAGAAAACATCAAATGACAAGAGAACTCACTCAAACTAAGGATCCCAACATCTGGTCCTCATACCTGATGAACCATATTAGTTGGATAAACTATAACTCTGTATAGCCTTCGCTGATGTTTGGAATGGGGATTCTGAGATACGCACATCTCTCATCATTGAGGAGGGATCAGATGATAAATCCACTAGATCTTTGAAAGCATTATTTACAATAAGATTTGAAGAAAAGTAGGGTTTCTCCTTGGCCCCAAAATGCAAATTACCCAGAACTGCTTTGGTCTGTTCAGCTGGAGGAACTAGGGCTGGTATGGTGGGGACCTGTCCTGGGTGAGGGGTTCCTGGAAGGTCTCACACAGGCCTCATCAAAGGGATGGGTTTAAAGATAAGGGATGGGAGGAAGATAAGGAAAAAGTCCTGAGTACCAGGTCTAAGGGGTAGGAAAGCCTGTAAGCAGGGAACAGGTTGGGGGACAAGAACTGAGGGGTCAGGCCAGACAGATGCAGGTATGACTGACTTGTGAACTGAACTAGCCCTGTGACCTAGGAGGCAATGGCCCTGGGGGGACCTATTGAAACTCAAGGTGGCCAAAGGGGTGAGGGTGTATTGGCCAACTAAAATATGCCAGAACTGAAGTTCCCTTATATTTGTGATACAGAAATAAAATTCCTAAAATTAGAGTTGGGAGTTTCCTTGTGTGATGGGTATTTTGCGTAAGTTTACAAAGAACTAATGAAAAATGCTTATTAATGGGCCGGCCCCGTGGCTCACTCAGGAGAGTGTGACGCTGATAGCGCTGAGGCCTCATGTTCAGATCCTATATAGGGATGGCTGGTGCGCTCACTGGCTGAGTGTGATGCAGACAGCACCAAGCCAAGGGTTACGATCCCGTTACCGGTCCAAAAAAAAAAAAGAAAAATGCTTATTAATTAAACTGCTACCCGCTCCTCTCAAGCACAGGTTTCCTTCTTGTGTTTTGAGGGAGCTGGTCTCAAATTGCCTGAGGAGCCGAGGGACTGCCCAAGCCTCTGGGGTCTTAGTAGCACAGTGTCTTATCATCAGGCCTATTTTTCTGTGTTAACAACAGATCTTTCTACCTTGACTTCATCCTTACCTGTTTTTTTTTTTTTTTTTTTTT
>NW_007735581.1:12763-27509 GCF_000696425.1 Galeopterus variegatus
TTCCTTTTTTTTTTTTTTTTTTTTTTGGCAGCTGGCTGGTACCAGGATCTGAACCCTTGACTCTGGTGCTTGGTGTTAATCAGCACCAGCTCTAACCAAGTGGGTTTTTTTTAATTTAATTTTTCTTTTTCTTTGGCTGCTGGCCGAGTACTGGCATCCAAACTCCTGACCTTGGTGTTATAACACCACACACTAACCAGCTGAGCTAACTGGCCAGCCCCTCATCCTTACCTTTGAATATCAAATGCTTTGTGCTAAGCGAGAAGCTTCCCTTTCTATTGGTGCATCTCAAATCCCTGTAGATTTAGGAGCACCTGGCAGAGGGAGTTGAGCTGGCTGGAAGAAGCCTCAGCCCCTGTCAGTGTCTACCCCGGCCAGGCCAGCTGGGCTTGCTGGAGCCGAATGTGGACTCCCACTGAGCCCTTGCCAATGGCTCCCCCTCACTTCCCGCTGCTCTTCTAGCTCCTCTATGATTATGGGAGCGGCACAGTGAGGCCTCCTCCTGCCTTTCCCTGCTCAGCCTCACCTCCCTGTGAGTTTTACAGCAGGGACCATGTTCTACATGGGGTGCCCCTCCTGGCAATGACACAGGATTTCTACAAGATTAAAAACCCTCCCTGGGGGAATGTTATCTCTGTGTTATGTGCTCTCAATCCTCAGAACCCAGGACACTGCTAAGAGCCTCGTCAATGCTTAATCCAAGAAATTGTCAAATAAATAAAATGTATGGACACATTTAGTTCTTGGTGCAAAGCGTTGCAATCACTTCTGGCGGTTCTAAGAGTTCATAGGATGATTTGACACAGTGTCAGTACTTTTAAAATCTCAGCTGCCTCTTGCTAATACCATGGATCCTAGAGAGTCTTGCTTTCCACCTCTGTGGTTGATGATGGTTTGCCATGACTTGCACAGTTACTCAAGGGCAGGAGACCAGATTTTCCTGTGCATTCTCATTGTGAGACGTTCACTTCTAGAAGGTTATTCACAAGTCCACCAACACGGAGCCCAGTGTCACTGGCTGGCATATTAGAGATACTAATTTAGTCTTTTGTCTTCATTACATGATCCCATTTAAAAGAAAATCTCCTCAGCACTGTTCATCTGATTGCTCAGAGTCTCGTGCTGTGATGTATAAAGTTTTACAGTAATTGAAAAAGTAATGAATAATACCCAAGGCAGCAAATAAATCATTTGCAAGTTCATTAACTCAAAGCATCAAATGTAGAACACTATACCAGGTGTGAAATAACATTACCCAACACTGTAAGAATGGGGAAGTGGGAATTCATCTCATTTTAATTTTTAATGCACTTTTGACTGCTTAAAAAAGATATTAAACATTAACATAATTTAATATGTACACTGGCATTTATTAAACCATTGATTTGCAGGCAAAATAAGCCACATGTATTTTTAAAGATTCAATAGTGGTAATTAAATTGAAGGTCAAGGAGGAAACTATTATCAGCATATTTGCAGAATCCCCTGTAGATTATGCAACCCATATGCTGAAGAAATGTGAAAAGTTGCAATCCACTGCTGGATGCTCTCAGGAATGTTGAATTATGTTTTCACTTGTTCTCATGAATCAGTTAGCTAAACATTTGAGGATAGTGACAAATCATGGGATGGATTTCCATCCTTGATGCCACCTTTCCATCTGTCTCTTCTGTTTAGGCCAATCAAGCTGCTTAATGGAAGTTCTGTTTATAACGTGAGCCTCACTAATGAGTCAGAATGGAGTACTGCACTGGGAATGTTGCTTCCTCTCAATGACTGTCACTACCATGTGACATTTCATTGCTGAAGTCTTTGAATTTGAGGGCCCTGACTTGAATTTTGATTCTTTAAATACAAAAACTCACTCAAAATAAGTAGCAAATTGGGATGGTTTTTCACTAAGGGAAAGAGATGTTATGCTGGGGGCTGAATTAGTTGTTAAACCAAATCAGGAGCTATATCAACATATGTGTTGGTTTTTTTTCCTAGTTGTAAAAGTGGATTTATCTGTGAAAATCCACTTTGTGTTGAAATTGCACATAGGATTCCAAGCTGCTGAAAAACAGAACTTTTAAAATTTGGTCAGTGTATCTGTCCACTCTAACAGGCCCTTTTGGCTTAAATTATCTAGTTTCGCCAGCTACAATGATCAAATTAACTAAACCAAGTATCCACTAAGCACACAAATAAATTCTATTAGCTAAATAATATGTATTTAGGTTCATAATTTTCCTGTAAGTGAATCATTTCCACTCCAGATTGCTTTTTGTTCACATGTGTGGCCTCTTTGCTTTTGTACCTTGCAGAGGCTCCTTGGTACATAGTTTGCAATTACTTATGCAAAAAATTAGCAATCAGAAATGGAAATTTATTTAAATAATCCTGGAAGATGTAAATTTCGGACTGAACTGTCCTTTTGAAAATAACTTTTTCCTCCTTTATCATAAAGGTAAAAAGATTCGTTATATGAGTACAAGATGTTACTTTGTTTACTTCAGGGTGTATACACATTATTTTTCAAATACACATATATATATATATTTTGTTGCTGTTGTTGTTCCCCAGAAGTGTGGTCAAACTAAGCCTATTGTCTTAAAACCTTTTAAGAAGAATGTCAAATATCATGGCAGCTTTCCACTCTAATAAGAATAAATTGACTTCACCAATTTTTTTTTTTAAAGATGACTGGTAAGGGGATCTTAAACCTTGACTTGGTGTTGTCAGCACCACGCTCTCCCAGGAGAGCCACAGGCCGGCCCCAACTTCATCATTTTTAAGGCTTTTTAGGTCGTTCCCAATTTTTTACTATTATAAGTACAATTGATGCATATTTAAGGTAAATTCCTAAAAAAAGACTTGCTAGTTCAAAAGTATTCCCCTTACCTCCCTCTCTTTGCCTCAACCTGCCTCGTTTTTTCCTCTTGTGATTTTTTTGATACATACTACCAAATTCCCACCCAAAAGATTTCTAGCTAGTTATCTCCCAACCATAAGTGTATTATAATGTCTGCTTTCCCCACATACTGATATTTTCAGACTTTTAAGTCTTTGATATCATTTATTGTGGTGAAATTTGCATTTCTTCTGGTTTCGGTGTGTTTTTGAAAATAATTTAATCAACCAAAATTCACTTGGTATTAAGGAGAACTAGAATATAGTATAATTTTCCCCCCAAATTAAAATTTATTTCAAAATAATTAAGTAATCCATACTTTATTCACTGATGTGAAAAACTGTACTTATGACAGACTAAATAAGAACAATATATTTTCACATGATTATTTGCATATCTCCTTTTGTGAATTGCGTTTTCATTTTATTTGCCCATTTTATGGGAGAGAGTCACATTTTTCTTATTTATTTATGATAGCTCTTTATATTTCTTTTTATTTTATTGACGGCTGGTCAGTACAGGGATCTGAACCCTTGACCTTGGTGTTATAACACTGTGCTCTAACCAGTCGAGTTAACTGGCCAGTCCTCTTTATATATCTTAAGGATATTAGTCCCAGATAGTGTAAATTGTTTTGTTTTTTTTTAATTTGTCTGCTGGCCAGCTGCCAAAAAAATATTTTTTTGTCTGCTTATCTATTTATATTTGGTTTTGACGGTTTTCTGTAGTTCATAGGTTTTACTTTTTTTTTTTTTTTTCCTTTTTGTCTTTTTTCGTGTCCGGCAATGGATCGCAACCCTCAGTGTCGCGCCCGTACCGGACCGGGACCGGCAACGGGATTGCAAACCTCGGTGCTGCACCCACACCTCGCTCAGCCAGTGAGCGGGAACCGGTCTGTATGTGGGATCCGAACCCTCGGCGGGAGCGCCACCATGCTCCCAAGCGGCGCACTGTAGCAGTGCGCCACCGGGCCGGCC
Source organism: Galeopterus variegatus (assembly GCF_000696425.1). Taxonomy (NCBI): domain Eukaryota; kingdom Metazoa; phylum Chordata; class Mammalia; order Dermoptera; family Cynocephalidae; genus Galeopterus; species Galeopterus variegatus. Next base: position 16,634 of record NW_007735581.1, read on the forward strand.
CAGGTTTTACGTTTTAATCTAGTAAAATCTATTAACATTTCCTTTTTAGAATTTCTAGCTTTGGTGTCATATTTAGAATGGTCTTACTCGTCCGGAGATTTTAAAAAGAACTATTTTTCTTCTGGTTTTGGCAGGTGTTTTTGAAAATAATTTAATCAACCAGAATTTACTTGGTATTAAGGAGAACTAGAATACAATATAATTTTTCCCAAAATTAAAATTTATTTCAAAATAATTACATAATCCATACTATTCACAGATTTGAAATACTTTACTTATGATAGACTAAATTCTTTTTCTATAATCTTTATTCTGTTTTATGATGTCTCCCTAGTTTCATACCAGTGCTATACCATTTACATTACTGTAGATTACTATAACAATATGTTTCAAATACATTTAAATAGTTTACTATTTGAATGGTGTTCTCGCATGATGAAGAAGGTGTTGTTATTAAAAATTAAGTCTTTGATCTCATCTTTGCTGCAGTTATACTGAAAAAACATCTCTTTCATTGTCCTATCATATCATCTTATGAACATTATCTGCTAATATATGCGTTTCCCTTTCTAGATTATGAAATCCTTAAAGGCATCTCTCACTTGGAGATGGTATTTTATCACCAGTGCAGAGTGTAGTAGCTAGCATGCAGCTGAAAGATATTTATACTTTTTAATTTTTTTAAAGATGACTGATAAGGGTATCTTAACCCTTTATTTGGTGTTGTCAGCACCACGCTCTCCCAAGTGAGCCACGGGCTGGCCCTATACTTTTAGATTTTTTAAAATAAAAAAGAAGGAGCTATTCTTTTGCTCACCGTTTTTTGGTAACTTTTTCATTTATTTTAGTGGATTTTTTTTTTTTTAATTGAAGCATCATTTCATTATTAACCCCAAATTCTTGTTTTTGGTCTTCCAGACCATAAACATCTGTTTATAAGTTGTTTGTAAAACTACAATTTGAGGGCCGGCCCGTGGCTCACTCGGTAGAGTGCAGTGCTGATGGCACCAAGGCCACGGGTTCGGATCCCATATAGGGATGGCCGGTTCGCTCACTGGCTGAGCGTGGTGCTGACAACACCAAGTCAAGGGTTGAGATCCCCTTACCGGTCATCTTTTAAAAAAAAAACAAAAAACTACAATTTGAATTAGATAATCTTTGCTTAGTAAAAACCTACATTTGGTGAACCTGTTCTAATAGATGTTATTAATCTCACACTATATTCTGTGTATTGTAGTGTGCAGGACTGAAGCCATGTTGGGATCTAAAACTTCATGTGTTCTAAAAGATTTCAAAAGGATAATGACTGGCTGGTTGGCTCAGTTGGTTAGAGCACAGTGTTAACACCAAGGTCAAAAGGTTTGGATCCCCAGATCCCTGTACCAGCCAGCCACCTAAATAAATGAAGGAATGAATGTATGACACATTTGTTTTTTCTTAGCATGCATTTCTCTGAGTTTCCTCTTTTCCCATGGTCATTTAATATTTTGAACCTTGGTTATGGGACAAGCTGACATTTTTTACATGAATGTAAAGTTGTTTTCCAGTCAGCCTGGAGCTGCAGACTTGCAGGTACTGTCCAAGGGAAACCAAGGAAGACATCAATAAAGCTATGCTGATTCCAACCCTCTAGCAGGACCCTGAGATAACAGCAAGGACAAGAGCAGAGACCAGAAGGAGTCCTGGCCCCTTGCACGTCCGCCTCCCTCCTGCTTTTCATTTCCCATGTTCCATTCCCTCAGCTCCTCCTTAAACCCCTGCCTGAAGCCCTAGAGCGGGGAGACAGTTCTAGTCTGTCTCCTTAGACTCTGATAATAAACTTCTTGCCTAGCACCAACATTTGGGACTGACAAGTCTGGTTTCTAAGCAGAGAGCAGTGGGACCTGGACACTGGTAACATGTGAAAGAATCAATCGCATGATACTGTAGGATGGATTCCTGGTAGACAGGAGAGTGAACGACGGAGGGAATGCTTGCTATATTATGTCTTTGTCAGGACTGAAACATGTCTGTATCTAATCTTATTCCTGGTGATGAGGGTTTTTTTGTTTTATTTTTGTTTTCTTCCCACAGTGATCTCCATGTTTATTAGGATTTAAATATTTATTAAAAAGTAGAGTGTGTTACAGTTGCAGTTTATTAGAGATTGTGCAACATATACTTGCATCTCTTTTTACTAATCTATATTTAAGGGAAACAGGCAGAAAGCAACAGAAAAATATATTGTCTTAGATGTACGCATTTGGTGATGTTGTTGATGGTGTCACTTTTTACCATAGTAATTAAAGGAGAATCCACTCTCCTCCCCCATTCTTAGGAGGGCAATGCAGAATGGCTTGAGAAAGGGGACAGCATAGACTAACGGCGGTAAGGGGATGGCTCTGGGGGGGGGATGTGCTTGTGTGTGTGCACGTGTGTAAAGGATTTGAAAGGCAGAACCTTTACAACTGTACCTTTTTGATGGTGATGGTGACATCTTTGTTGGTGTGGGTAGGAAAAGTAATATCTTTTCCTCACATGTCACAAAGTTCATGGCTAATACTCTATGATACTGTGAAAATATATATTTGGCCTTGTACCGTCCCCTGACATACCATTCCTAAAATCTTTAGAATCTCCAAAGTGATAAGGGTCCTTTTGTATGCTAATGATGGTTGGCAGCCCCTATGTAGCTTCAGGATGAGGGCTGGTCACAGGAACGATCAAAGCAGGACTTTCAGTCCCACCCCCCAACCACCCGGAGGGAAGAGGGACTGGAAGTTAAGTCGATCACTAATTGCCAATGATTTAATCAATCATGCCTATGTGATGAACCCTTCATAAAAACCCAAGAGGCCTGGGATTGAAGAGCTTCTGGATAGCTTAAGCTCCTGGATAGTGGAATTTCCTGGAGGGTGGCATGCCCAGGAAGGGCATGGAAGCTCCTTGCCCCTTCCTGCCATCTCTTCATCTGCACCCTTTGTGATATCCTTTATAACAAACCAGTAAATGTAAGTATGTGCTTCCCTGAGTTCTGTGAGCCACTCAGTAAATCAACTGAACCCAAGGAGGGGGTTATAGGAAACCCAATTTATAGCCAGGGGTCAGAAGCACAGGTAAAACAAACAGGTAGCTTGCAATTGGCATCAGAAATGGTGGTCGGGGTCAGTCTTGGGGACTGAGTCCTCAACTTGTGGGATCTGACATTGTCTCCAGGTCAGAATTGAACTGGAGGATACCCAGCTGTTTCTGCTGAGAAATTGCTTGCTGATGGGGAGAAATCCCCACACATTTGGTTGTAGAAGTCAGTGTTCTGTGATTGTGATCACTGCTGAGTAAGAGTATAGGAAAAACACCCACTTTGTGTTTTTTCATAAATACTTACACCCCTATAACAAAAGACAGATTAACAAGATAAAAGCATAACAAATTTATTGAACGAAAGGTTTATATGACACAGGAACCTTCAGAAATGAAGATACAAAGACCCAGGGTAAACTGTAATTTTATGGACTGCAGGGCAGGGTTGTGATTGGAGAACAAAAGGGTAATTATCAAAAATGATAATTAACTGGGGGAATTTAGCAAGGCCTGTTTGTTCAGATTCTTCTTGGTACCTCTGAGTCTTCATTCCTCTCCTCTGGGGTATAGGGCAGGACACCTGTCACATGAGGGTCTTATGACCTACTTTCAGGGGAGGTAGATCAGAGAATTTCCCTATGGCCATGTGTCAGAGGAGAAAGGCAGGAAAAGGCCAGAGGGTGACCTTTCTGCTTCTGCAGTTTTCTCTGTTTCCTTCAGCTTAAAATCCTTGGTATGCCATGAGGTCTGTATTAGTCAGTTATCTGCTGCTTGTAACGGAATACATGAAACTGGATAATGTATAAAGAAATAAAATTTATTTCTTATAGTTTTAGAGGCTGGGAAGTCCAAAGTTGAGGTGTGTATCTGGAGGGCCTTCTTCTTGGTGGGGAGTCTCTACAGAGTCCTGTGGTGACCCAGGGTGTCACATGGTGAGGAGAGAGGGGCTCAGAAGACACTGCTGTGATCTGAATGTCCCCCAAGCTCACACTGGAACTTAATTTCCAATACGGTATTTGAAAGGTGAGGCCTTTAAGAGGTGATTGGATCATGAGAACTATGCCCTCTCAAATGGATTAATCCATTCATAGGTTAATGTGTTAATGGTTTAATGGGTTATCACAGGTGGCTTTATAAGCAGAACACAAAAATGCTCTTCCCCCTCATTATCAAGTGTTATTGGTGACATTTTTCTCTAATTTCTGCACAACTTCTCAAAACATGACATATATCAGACAGATTCTTGAGGATGCGAATTGTGAGTTAGGCATAAATAGGCTGGTTTAGCTATGACTGAAGAACTGTTGCTTGGGATTGTGTCCCCATATTAAAGACATTTTCAACCTAAGAACCCTACTCCTCTCCCCTGTCCCCCCAAACAAAACAAAACAGAAAGCAGATCACACCAATGAAGTGGCCGAGGCTCTTTTATTTCTTTGCTGATATCTCTAGTTTCCAAAGGGCACGTTTTCTTTCTTTTTTTTTTATTTCATAGGGACTACCAGAAAATTGCTTAAGGCTGAATGAGTTGATAGACCTGTTTCTCCAGTTTGCCTGAGTTAGTGAGTGAAGATTCTTTTCCTCTTAAGATGAAAGGAGTTTGCTTTTACATGCTCTTGGTATGTAAAAGTCTAGTTTATCATTTAAACTCATTGGAGATGTTGGTAACACCAAGGTCAAAGGTTCGGATCCCCATGCTGGCCTGTCACTAAAAACCAAACCAAAACAAAAAAACAAAATTAAATAAACTAATTGGAATACCTGGGATTGTGACCTTGAGCATAGAAATGAGCTCTAAGATTATGACCTTGAGTGTGGAAATGGCATCGTTTAATCATTTGTTCTGTATTATTTAGGACTCAGGGTGGCAAGTGACAGAAAGTCAACTTGAATTTGTTTATTGAAACAGGGAATGTATTATAATAATGTTGGGCTGTGTCCTAGAACCCAAGCATAGGAATGAAGCTGAGCTCCAGGGACAACTAGACTTAGTTTCAGAACCTCTGGGATCCTCCTCTCCCACTTGCATCTGATTTTACCCTTCTATCTCCACAGTCAGGTTTCCTCTGCTTTTCCACCCGCTCCTGGGCCAATACATCTTGCAGTCTAGACAACAGAGACCAGCTTCTCTTTTTCAGTTCTAGTTCCAAACTTCCTGGAAAAGAACTTTGCTTGGCCTGGCTTGGGTCAAAGCTGAGTTGAGCACCTACTAACTAAAAATTTGGCTGAGTTGGGCCACATCACTCCAACCTATCAGATGGGGCTAGGACAGCCAGGCCACATTGTGCTGACATGACCATCTTGTGGGGTCAGAAAGGAGGGTAATAATTAAGCAAAGCAAAGGGTGTCCACTACCTATTCTTTTTTCTATACTAACCTTCTCCAAAGTAAGTGGGAATTATGCAGGCACAATTTTGCCAACAAACAAGTACTGAGTACCTACCTATTCTGGTTCTAATGGCCTCTTGTCAATCCTTTTTTTCATATTATGTCTTCTTGTGACATTACCCTAAAGGCTGTTTTCTATTGCCCTTACTTATGCCCACCTCTTTTTCATTCTTTATGGCCAGACTAGCTGCCCATTTTACTAAAATCAAGACTGTACATTTCTCATCCAACTCCTCTGCAACTAAAACAATGACCTCTCTTCACATTTCCCTCCTGCACATTTTTCTTTTCATTTCCTTCACATATCTTCTCTTCCTTTCTCCCAGCTTCAGAGAAAAGATTCACTCTTGTCAGTATCCAGAAGTGATCAAGATCCATGAGACAAACATAGGCTAATGAGAATACACCAGAGACTGAGATAGATGCTAGACCATCAACTTACCAGTGTAGAGTGAGTTGTCTCTGCCACAAAGAATAGAAATACTTAAAAGTAGAAGGCTCATCAGTTACCTCAATTGCTTAGATGCAGTGTTGATAACCCCAAGGTCAAGGGTTCAGATCCCTGTACTGGCCAGCTGCCCCCCCCCAAAAAAAAAGTGGTTGAGCAGTGCACTGTCTTCGTTTAATCAAGCTACATATAAAAGTCAAATCATAATTTGAAACCACTTTTGGTTTATTCTGAGAAATCTCTGCCATATGCACTGGAAATACCCAAAGTCTATAGATTGAAATAATAATAATAGTAATAATAATGATAAATAGTTAAAGTGAGTTGTTTTGGTGCCTTCTGGGGTGGTTTTTCTATGCAGAAAAGGCTATTCAAATGTTTACTTTTAGTTTAACCTAACAGTAAAACGTTTGCAGAGGTCTGGCAAACCATGAACATGAGTCAAATCAGCTCACTGCCAATTTGTATGGCTCATGAAATAAGAATGGTGTTTACATTTATAAATGTTGAAACAAATAGAAAGGGGAATAATATTTTATGACGTGAAAATTGTATGAAATTCAAATTTCAATGTAGTTACAACAAAGGCCATATGTCCTGCTAAGTCTAAAGTATTTACTGTGTGACCCTTTTCAGAAAAAGGTTGCCAACCCCTGGTTTAAAAGATTAGAGTTCAATTTATTAAAGCAACAGATTCTTTATTCTTAAGCTTTTAAAAAATCAGGTGGGTTTCGGTGATGGGCCATAATAATCAACCACATTGTATATCGACAAAATAAAAATTAAAAAAATAAAATAAAATAAAAAATCAGGTGGTTACACACTTGTGAAACTACCATCATAATCAAGACACAGAACATTTCTATCACTGTCAAAAGATTCCCCATGTCCCTCTGTAGAACATCCTTGCCTCTGCTCCCAGAGCCAGGCAACCAGTGATCTACTTCCTGTCATTATATACTAATTTGTGTTTTTTAGGATTTTGTATAAATAGAATCATACAGTAAGCACTCTTTGTGTCTGGCTTTTTTTTTTTTTTTTTCGCCCAGTATATAGATTTTGAGATTCATTCGTTTTTTTGTGTGTATCAGTAGTTTGTTTCTTTTTACCATGCTTTTTATTAAAAAATGAACTTTTACATTTCTAGTTAAAAAATTTTGTATTATGAAATATTAAAATATACTTACGAAAAAAGGGCAAAATAGTGTTTAAATCCCCATGTACACATTAACCCAGTTTCAACAATTATCAACCCAAAGCCAATCTTTTTTTTTTTTTTTTTTAAAGGTGACTGGTAAGAGGATCTTAACCCTTGACTTGGTGTTGTCAGCATCACGCTCTCCCAAGTGAGCTAACTGGCCATCCCCATACAGGGATACGAACCTGTGGTCTTGGTGCTATCAGCACCACACTCTCCCAAGTGAGCTAACTGGCCATCCCCATACAGGGATACGAACCTGTGGTCTTGGTGCTATCAGCACCACACTCTCCCAAGTGAGCTAACCGGCCACCCCCACACAGGGATACAAACCCATGGCCTTGGTGCTATCAGCACCACGCTCTCCCAAGTGAGCTAACCAGCCATCCCCACATAGGGATATGAACCCGTGCCCTTGGTGCTATCAGCACCACACTCTCCCAAGTGAGCCACAGGCCGGCCTTCAAAGCCAATCTAGTTTCTACCATGCCTCCACCCATCAACTCCCTCCTGTATGAATTTGAAGCAAATCCTAGCTGTCATACCATTTCACTGTTTCAGTATGTACTTCTAAAAGATAGGGACCCTTTAAAAAAGATAAAACCACAGTGCCATTATCATCCCTACAGAATTTTAACAATAATTACTTAAGTTTATCAGATATCCAGCCAGTGTCCAAATTTTCAGCTGTTTTGTAAATATCATCAGTTTTCTTATATAGTTTGTTTGAATTAGAATCCAAATATAATCTGTGCAATACTATTGGTCAATATGTCTCTCAAACCTCTTTGAATATATAAGTCCCCTGTCTTAATCCATTTGTGCAGGTATAACAAAATACCTGAAACTGGGTAATTTATAAAAAATAGAAATTTATTTCTCACAGTTCTGGAGGCTGCAAAATACAAGATAAAGGTGCCGGCAGTTTTGGTGTCTGGTGAGGGCTTCTCTCTCTGCTTCCAAGAGGGCATCTTGTTGCCGTGCTCTCACATGGCAGAAGATGGAAGGGTAAGAAGTGGGGAATGCTAGTTTTCTCCAGTCCTTTTATAAGGTTGCTAAGGGCTCTGCACTCATGACTTAATCACCTCCTAATGGTCTCACTTTTAAATACTATCACACTCGTGGTTAAGTTTCAACATATGGATTTTGGTTGGGACACAGATGTTCAAACCATAGCATCCCCCTTTGGTTCTCCTGCTTTAGTTTCTTTCCTTCTACTTTATTTGTTGAAGAAACCAGGTAGTTCTATAGTTTCCCACAATCGGAGTTGTGCTGATTATATCCCTGGGTGGTGTTTAACATGTTTCTCCATTCTCTTCATTTCCTGAAAAGTGGTTGTTGAATATAAAGGAATACATTTTTTTTTTTTTTTTTTTAAAGATGACCGGTAAGGGGATCTTAACCCTTGACTTGGTGTTGTCAGCACCATGCTCAGCCAGTGAGCGAACCGGCCATCCCTATGTGGGATCCGAACCCGGGGCCTTGGTGTTATCAGCACCGCACTCTACCGAGTGAGCCACGGGCCGGCCCCAGGAATAAATATTTTATTTTATTTTATTTATTTATTTTTTTGTCTTTTTGTCTTTTTCCGTGTTCGGCAACGGATCGCAACCCTCAGTGTTGCCCCCGCACCAGACCGGGGACCGGCAACAGGATCGCAAACCTCGGCGTTGCTCCCGTGCCTCACTCAGCCAGTGAGCGGGAACCGGTCAGTATGTGGGATCCGAACCCTCGGGCGGGAGCGCCGCCGCGCTTCCCAAGCTGCGCACTATCCAGTGTGCCACTGGGCCGGCCCTGGAATAAATATTTTAATTGAAGACTAATGTTCTTAAATTTTCAAGTGAAGCTTACAGATTTTATTTTATTTACGTCCGATAAATTTTAGCAATAATTTTTAAGGGTTTGGGGTAATGTTTGTTCTATTTTACAAAGGCAGTCAATTAAACGTTGTCCAATATAATATAGGACTCTTTGGGGCTGGCAAACTACAGGTGTGGGCCCACCATCTGTTTTTGTAAATAAAGTTTTATTGGAACACAGCCATGCCCATTTATTTATATATGTATTGTCTATGACTACTTTCCTAATACAATGGCAAAATTGAATACAGTAATTCCCTGTTATCCATGGGGGATACATTCCACTATGGCCAGTAGATGCCTGAAAACGTGGATAATACCAGACCCTATACTCTATGTCTTTTCCTGGATGTACATACCTATAATAAAGTTTAATTTATAAATTCAGCATAGTAAGAGAGTAACAACAATGACTAACAATAAAATAGAACAATTATAATAATATACTGTAATAAAAATGTAAATGTGGTCTCTCTCTCAAAACATCTTATTATACTGTACTCACCCTTGTGATAATGTGAGATGATAAAATGCCTACGTGATGAGATGAAGTGAGATGAATGACATATGCGTAGTGATGTAGTGTATGTCAGAAGGAGGATCATCTGCTTCGCGTGGTCCTGGATCATCAAACCATCACGAGGCTCATGATCGGATGTCAGGGGCAGACAATGCTGATGATTAATGGGTGGGCAGCATTTACAGTGTGGGTACGCTGGACAAAGGGATGATTCACGTCCCAGGTGGGAGGAAGCAAGATGGCAGATTTCATCACGATGCTCGGAATGGTGCTCAATTTAAAACTTATGAATTGTTTAGTTTTGAAATTTTCTATTTAATATTTTTGGATTTCGGTTTCCCACAGGTAACAAACTGAAAAGGAAAACCGTAAATAAGGGAGTACTGCTGTAGTTGTGACAGAGGCCCTCTGACCAATAAAGCCTAAAATATTTACTATGTGACCCATTAAGAAAAAGTTTCCTGACCTCTGCTGAGCATTTATATATTTCATATAAATTTTTAAATTTAATGTTATTTCCTTTTTAGGTACTTAAGGTATCTGACAATGTATCAATCTTCTTCAAGTATTGATTCTTATAAAGCTAATCAATTACACTTACAAATATGGTAAATCTTAGATTGTCTTAGATGTCCCGAAACTCTGCCTAAGCATTATTAAAATTTCAACTTAAAACCAGTAGTCTATATCAGTTACTCAATTACACATTTTAAATTATTCATCTGACGGGGTCTTTCAAGCCAAATTCTCTTATACATCTGTAAATACACAAACTACCTAATATGCCCAGATTCTTTCTTATTACAGAAATATTATTATGGCTTTGATTTCTTAAACCTTCCATATTAATTCTTATTTTTCTGGAGTAAAAAGATATGAAGCCTAGGCAGAAGACTGTTACTACCCCAGGTACCTGAAGTGATTTGCTAAGAAAGGCAGATGCTGCCCCAATTAATTGAAGTAACTTAGAGTCAGAGACTTTTGCAGGACATGAGATTTAAAGTTGCAGACATTCGGGGGATAACTGCCCATACCATCACGCTAAGCCCCTTTTGGTAAGTATTAGGTCGTGGAGTTCAAAGACTGAAGGGTGCTGGTTTTGGATTTACACAACCTAATTCTCACACAGATCTGCAGACTTCACAAGAATCCATCCATATCTTGGTTAGATGATTAAATTGGTATCTCTGCTTTCTAAAGTATTTCCTATCTACCTCTTAAAATCTTTGAACTCTCTGGAATCCAAAGAAATGTATCTTTATTTATCTATTCTCAGTTGCAAATACATACCAGAACTTTAAAAAGTAAACTCAGTGCCATTAATTAATTAATTAATTAATTAATTATTTTTTTAAAAAAGATGACCAGTAAGGGGATCTTAACCCTTGACTTGGTGTTGTCAG
>NW_007735581.1:27841-31831 GCF_000696425.1 Galeopterus variegatus
CCTATATGGGATCTGAACCCGTGGCCTTGGTGTTATCAGCACCACACTCTCCTGAGTGAGCCACAGGCCGGCCCAGTGCCATTAATTTATTATTACATCTAACAGGATTACAATTACTTGATGTCATGTAATATTCTACCCACCTTATTTCTTCATTTGTCTTAAAAAGGTCTTCCTATAATTTGTCCAATCAGGATCATAATGTGGTCATATACTGCATTTGGTTGATCTCCTGTGATCTTTTCATCTACTGCAATCTCCTGCCCTCTTAAAGGCATTGATTTGTTGAAGAAACCCGGTTAATAGTTTTCTATAATTCACCACATTCTGGATTTGCCTGTTTCCTTCCAGGTGGTATGAAGTCTTTCATTTTATTTTTATTTATTTATTTTTTTGGCAGCTGGTGGGTAACAGGGATTGAACCCTGGAACTTGGTGTTCTCAACACTGAAGTCTTTAAACTTCTTCCTTTATCTGCTATATTTCTGGTAGCAGGCTTGATTAGATTCAGATCCAATTTTTTTTTTTTTTTTGATCAAGAACGCTTCAAGAATAAATGGATTTTCCAACTATCAAAGACCTTTGAACTAGATGGGCCCTTGCATTCTTCCTTAATCCTAGGATATTTAAAATGGCAACCCGATTGAAGTTTGGCTATCTTCCATGGCTTTGAGTCGAACTTGCAGTCACAACTCACTAAGTGCTCTTCCCGGGTTAGACACAAGACTAAACACTTTATGTATATATGTATATTCATTTCATCTTCTCAGCGTTTCGCAGTTGAGTAAACTAAAGCTTAGCGAGATTGATTAATATAACCTAGTCAGCAGGTGAAGGTGCGCGTTCAGAGGTCGACTCAGAACCCGAATTTGCTAGTCCTTTCTGCTCTGAACTATCCCGCCCCCCAGTTTCCGCATTTCCGGTTTCACAGGCGCTTGTGGGTACCAACCACAAGGAAGTCGTCCCTCTCTGCGCGGCCCACCTCGGCCGCGTCCCATCGAGCCCCACCCCGCCTGGCCCCGCCCCGCCTGGCCCCGCCTCGCCTGGCCCCGCCCCGTCTGGTCCAGGATCAAGACCTCGCGAACTCTAGAAAAACCACACTTCCCAGAGTGCACCGCGAAGGCAGAGGCCTCAGACCGGCGCGCGCTCGCGGACGCCATTTCTGTAGAGGGGGACGGCGGTGCGGCCTGTAATCATGGCGCTGTTCCCGGCCTTTGCAGGAGTTGGTGAGGCCCCTGATAGCGGGAGCTCCAGGAGAGGTAAGCAGACAAAAGGACCGAAGAAGGCACTCGGTGAGTTTAAGAGGCAGTTTTTCAGGCCTACGTCTCGGCCCTCGCCTTGTATTTGTTTATTAATCTGTATCCCAGAGTTCCCCGCGGCGCTGCAAAGCCTTCTGGGAAGGGCTCCTGGCCTCCTCAGAGGTCTGCGGCCCAGATGCTTCTTGTGGGGCTAGGGTTGTAGAGTTATGGAGAGGGGAAGAAAGCTGGGGGAGATGCCCTGGAGTTGGGACTTCGACATTATCATGTTGTTGGACCTCATTCTGTCTCCGAGCGTCGGTTACTTCACTTTTAAAATGGGAATCATGGTACTCCACATCTCAAGGAGACTCCTGATGCAAATGCTGTGTGTTTTTATTACCTCTTTCTTCCTTTCCTGTTTTGCTTTTTTCCGAAATGCTCATTAGGTTCATATATTTTGTCAGGCCTGTAGTAGGGGATTGGAATCCAGAGCCTAATCAAAGTCTCTCTCCAGAAGGGCACTGCTCTGAGGGAAGAGACCTGAGATTTTTTTCTTGAGAGCCTACTGTGTGCCAGTTTATGGCTTTACAGATTTTATTTAAGCCTCAAACATTCCAAGAGGGCCGCATTGTTAAAAATTGAGACATAGTGAATTCATTTAAAAAATAGTTAATCCTGTATCATGTGCTTTATGTGGCAGGGCCCAATTGTGTCTGACACCTGTTATATACTCAGATTTTTTTTTTTGCAGCCATTTATAATTATTGCTTAGGTCCATTATTTCTTTGAAGTTGCAAAGTGGTTATTTTCTAATTTTATCATTTCTCCTATATTTATTAGCATCAGTTATTCTATAAAGAACTATTGGGCCCTGAAATATAGTTCAGGCAGGGAGGACAGGATGAATACATGATTCATTTCCTTTGTCAGTTTTCAGAATAATGAATGTCCTAGCAACTTCTAGAGGTGACCGATGAGGTGTTTTTTGTTTTCATTATGAACTCATGAATTTTTAACATTTATATTTCTGTCCATTGCAGATAGTAGTTTTCCCAGTGTTCAAATTGTCCCATCTTTGGCTAATGGGTGCTTAATCAACTTGGTGCCTGAGTCCTTATGGCATGACCCAGTCATCTTTAATAGCTTCCTTGCTTTCTGTCCCAAAAGATGTCCAGGGCTCATCATCACTTACATATTCTGTTGTAAGGGATGAGCCCTGAACTTGGTCATTTCTCCAAGGAATCCTGGTTTCTTTTAGTGGAAAATGGAATGGATATATTAAAACCACAGACTGGGTGTTAGGGGTATCATCGCTACTGGATTGTCGTTACTTTTAGACTTTGTAAGTGGACAAAACCAGGAAGAGAAAATGCATCATGAATTCATATTGATATTTTCAGTCCAAATTTAAGATTATGAAATTTTTACTTAACTGCTTTGATTTAACTTTCGTGTTTTTTCCTTTGTATGTTCAAAATAACAGTATTCATTGAATGCTAATAGTTTCAGATTTCTTTATGGTTCTATTTGTTCTTGATGTGTGGCCAAATTATTGTGTTTTATAATCACTTGAAATAATTCTCTGTGTGGTTTTGCCACCAATTTGATACACAATTTGGTATATGTGTTACATTTCTTTTCAATATTTAGGGGTCGTTTTTTCTTTTTGATTTGATCTTGTTTTATAATGATGTAAAACATTTACTAGTTCTAAAGTTGAAAATATAAACCAGGTATATTCAGAGAGATAAAAGCTGTCATCTCTGTCCTTCCAGCCTGTTACTTTTCTTCTCCTACAGATTAAAATTTTCATTAGTCAATGGTATCCTTCCATTTTTTCCCCTTAATATAAGCAACTATATTTCCCTTCTCTTTCTTAAATGCATACTATGCTGCATTTTACTTTAAATCCCCGAGATCACTCTAGCAGAGTGTAGAGAGCTTCTTCATTTCTTTTTACTGGCACACAGAACTCCATCATGTGGATGTCACATACTTTGTTCAACCAGTCCCCTATTAGGACATTTGGACTGTTGCCAGTCTTCTGCTGTTATAAATAGAAACACTGTAAAATGCTATAAAAATGTAAGATAGCATTAGTAGTAGTGCATGTAGAGTTTCAATTAAAAAACACTAAACTCCTGGACGAGAAAGACAGGCAAGACCAAAATGATTGAGAGGGGCTCTCCCTTCACTGTCTAGGTACTGTTAATAGCTAGGCCAGGATTTAAGTGGGCATCACATTCGGTAATGAGTCAGGTTGCTCAGAGGCTACGTTCAGCAAGATTCATTCCTTCAACCGGGTATATGGAGTCTCCATTGTGTCACAAGCAGCAGAGAGCCCCCAGTGTCTGATCTCCCCAGTTCTCAAGCTTTTCTTCCTACCTTCAGATTGTTTTATTAGGATTGTGTACCCTAAAACATGGTTGCTTGGGAGTCAAATATTTGGACAGAGTTGGGATGGAGGGTGGTATATCAGTTCATTTAACCTTTATAACAACATATGCAGGTGTATTATCTGTATTTGGGGAAGAAACCAAACTCATTGTCTTTTTCCCCCAAACCTGCTCTATTTTTGGTGTCTACATATCAGAAAATGGCACCACCATTCACCCAAGCCAAAACTTAGGGCTGGCCCGGTGGCGCACTGCTACAGTGCGCCGCTTGGGAAGTGCGGCGGCACTCCCGCCGAGGGTTTGGATCCCACATACAGACCGCCGCTCACTGGCTGAGCGAGGTGCGGGAGCAACACC
>NW_007735581.1:32305-50162 GCF_000696425.1 Galeopterus variegatus
GGTTGGCGCCGGTGGCGGGCCCAAAAAAAAAAAAAAAAAAAAAAAGACAAAACTTACCTCAATTCCCCACTTCCTTGCATTCGGTTCTTCATCTAGTCTTTCCAAACAACTCTGACATTTTTTAGTTTCTTTCTGTTCTCACTACCACTGCCTAATTTTTGCCATCGTCCTCCCTTATTACTACAACAGCCTCCTAAAATAGTCTCCCTGTCTTTAGTCCTACCTTCGCTTCCTGAACCGCTATCCACACTGTACCAAGAATCACTGGTCTAAATGCTTTACAAATATTAAATCGTTGAATCCTCATAACAGCCCTATGAAGCTGATACTGTTGAAATGGAGGCACAGAGCCAGTAAGTAACTTGCCCAAGGTCATGTGGCTAGTAAGTCACAGAGCCAGGATTTGAGCTCAGGCAGTTTAGCTTCAAAATTCATGCTCTTAAACACCACTCTTTGATGCTGATCTTTCGAACACTAGATCTGATTTTGTCACTCTTGCTCAAAACTTTCTACCATCTATCTGCCTGTTGCTCTTAGGGTACTTCCAAACTCTCTAATATGTTTTTTAAGGCCCTACCTTTCCAGTTTATTTTGTCCTCACCTCCCCCTCAGTACCAGTGGTCAAGCCACAATAACTTACTGCTGTTTCCCAGAGAGTCATGCTTTCTTACTTTCAGACCTTTGTATGAACTATTTCCTCTGCGTAGACACTTCCTAGGAGCATATTTGCTTAACTCCTTATTTAGATATTCTCCCAGGCAGCTTTCCCTGATCCACACCTAATTATGTGCTCTCATTATACCCTATATATCTTCTCTGTCTTGGCGTTTGTTGCATTTCATGTAAGTGACTATCAGTATGTCAGTTCCATAGGGTAGTATTGGGCCTGTCTTGTTAATTGTGTATTCCTAGCACCTAGAACAGTGCCTGTCAGTAAAAAATTACTGAATGAAAAAAAGAGACTCGGATTAAGTATTTTGCTCAGAGTTGCACAACTAATAAACCATAAAGCCAATTTGAACACAGGTTCTTCTGACTCTAGAACTTGTTTTATAAACCATGTTATAATATTAGAATGTTGGGATTTTTGTTGTTTAAACAGTACCTTTGGAACTCCTGGGTCTCTTCAAATTGTAGCTTAAGTTCCATGGAAAGGCTGACTTTGCTCAGGTTCTCTGTAATTGATGTCTTTTTCTCTATAAATGATAGGCTTTATTTTTATAGCAATTTTATGTTTACAGAGAAATTGAGCAAAAAGTACAGATAATTCCCATGCCCCGCACCCCCAACAATTTCTCCTGTTATTAACATGTTACATTAGTGTGGTACATTTGTACAGTTATGAAGCAATATTGATGTGTTATTATTCACTCAGTTACATTAGGGTTCCCTCCTTGTGTTGTACAGTTCCATGGGTTTTGCCAAATGTGTAATGTCATGTTTTCACCATTACAGTATCACACAGAATAGTTGCGCTGCCCTAAAAATCGTCTGGCTCTGCCTTGTGATCTTCATCTTAAATAAAGTTCACAGCCATGTTTGCTGGTGCTCTTTGAACAAGTTAGTTTGTGCTCCCAGATTCTTTGTCAGAAAATAAGGGTTTTGATCACAAAAAGAGCTTGGCTTATTTTTTTTTAAGGAATAAACCTCTTTCCTAATATATATGAGGGGTCTTCAAGAAGTTCGTGGGAAGATTCCATTTAATTCCATTTTTCCACAAACATTTCGAAGTCTCCTCATATGCTAATTTGTTTATACAATCAGCCCTGGAACTGTTTTTTTGAATTATTATCTCTGGAGGGGTGACACTCACCTCTGAGTTCACTTAAACTAATAATCTGCTATTTTGTTATAATGGAATGGGTGTAGAATATGGACATTTTATGCAATTATGATTCAAAATTTGTTTTAAAGTTTAAGTCTATTCATGGCAATTTTTTCCTCCCTCTATCCATAGTAGAATTGAATTAAAAAGACCTATTTTTCTTCTAGTTTTGGCATGCATTTTTAGAAATATTTGATCTTTGATCCAACTAGATTTTATTTGGTATTAAAGAGAACTAGAATACAATATAATTTTTCCCCAAAATTAAAATTTATTTCAAATCACCAGTTAAATAATCCATATTCACTGATTTGAAATACCATACTTATACTAAATTCTGTTTATTCTGTTCTATTATGTCTACCTAGTTTTATACCAGTGCTATACCATTTAAATTACTATAGATTACTGTAGCAATATATTTTAAACCTGGTAGGGCAAGTTTACTTGAATATTTTAATTTAAATGGTGTTCTCAGCTCTTATTTCAAGGTTATAAATAGTTTGGGTATGATGAGGAAGGCGTTGCTATTACAGATCAAGTCTTTGATCTTATCTTTGCTGCAGATATACTGAAAACACATCTCTTTCATTGTCCTGTCACATCATCTTAGGAACGTTGTCTGCTAGTGATGGAGAAATAGAGTTATGTAATAAACTTACCACAAAGAGTATTTCAGCTTAAAGTATTCAGTGATGATTCATTATATTATTTTCTGTTAAATTACCCTGAAAAAAATACACATGCTTTGGTTCTACCAGATTCCTGCCTATTTTTGTTGGGCAGCAGTTCTAAAGTGTTTTTTCTGCCTGATGCTTCCGTCTTTCTTCCTTTCTTAAATATGTGTATCTGTAATAAGATGTATAGCACAGTGCTAATTTCCAGGCAAGTTCCAGCCTGTGATTATTTACTAACCCACAGGGATTAAAGGTTCGTCAGCCAGTAAGATTTTCTCTCTTAAGCCCTAGGCATTTGGTATCTTGCTGGTCTTCTCTGTAATATGTTACATCTTGCTTAGTTTTGGCACAATTATCTAAATACATATTTGATTTTTATCAGGAACTTGTAATTTATGTGAGGATGTAAGTAATTGCTGAAAAGAACTTTGCAATTTGATTAATAAAGCATCTTTTAATCTTAGATAACTTTCTCCAGGAATCTGTTTAACTAAATCTTTTTTTTTTGCAACTGGCCAGTACAGGGATCAGAACACTTGACCTTGGTATTATAACAGCGTGCTCTGAACAACTCAGCTAACCAGCCAGCCCATTTAACTAAAACTGAATTTAACAATTTGAATGTAGTATTTGAACAGTTAAGGTTATAATTATAGGCATCATGTGAACAGAGCCTCTGTTGTTCAGCACTATACCCCCAATACCTAAAACTGTGCCTAGGCACATAGTAGGTACTCAAATATTTATTTAATGATTAAATATACATTTACAATAAAGAATGGAAGAGTAGTAATACTTGTACTTTATACCTAGATAATGGATGTTTTTGAAGATCTCAAATTTCTTTAGTTTTTTCAGTCAATTAAGTACTGGGGGAATAAAGATGCAAAGATATGGTCCACATTCTCATTCATTTTATTTTTTCAATAAATATTTATCAAGTCCAATTACTTTGTGCCAAGACACTGTTCTAGGAGTTGGGAATAAAGGAGTGAACAGGCATGACTATGGCCCCTGCCCTCATGTTGCCTATAGTTTAGCAAGAGACAGGTGGGAAGAGGAAAGGGAGCTGGAAACTTGGATACAAGATATGTAAACCAGTTGGCCTGTTTGTTTGGCAGAATATTTGTTTGTTTTCCTTTTTTCTGTTGCCACTCTCTGTAGTGTCATAGTAATCATTACTAATCCGGTCCCTGTAAGGATTTGGGTTGTTGACCCTTTGGTTTAGAATATAGTGGGAAGACCAAATTGCACATAATGAGATTACAACGTGAAAATTGTTGTAATAGCTTCATTGCAAGGAGACTTTGGGAGAACCAGCTCCTTAGTTGAGGAAGTAAAGAGTAGCACCATGGTGTGATGGAGAGAACTAGATGAAGAATCACAGATACAGGTTCAGATGTGTGCCCTTGGCCATGTGATTTAACCTCTTTGGGCCTTCACCTGTTGCTCTTTAAATGAGAGAGCTATGCTCCAGAGAGCCTTCTCAGACCCACCCCTCGCTCTGAACCCCCGACCAGAACATATCTGCTTTTTCTGTTCTGCATGTTGGACTTCTCTGAAAGATTTTGTTTGAAAAGTGAGTTCCTTGGTTAGGAAAGGTTTGAAAATCTATGAACTAGATCACCTCCAAAATCCATCCAGGCCAAGCATCCAGTGATTAATACGTCTAATAGTCCATGCGTGTTCACTGCTAAAATCCCACCAAAAAACAAAACAAAACAAAAAACAACTTCTTGTCAGGTGAAAATACCTTTTGCCCTTACGGAAGTCATTTGATTGAGATGAAGGTCACACAGAGGGTTCATGATAATTTGGGTTCAAAATCCAAAAGTTTTGGTTCTTTATAAACTGTTTTTTTCCCAGTGGTCCCATATGACAAAGCCTCAATTGCATTGTTTAAAAAGCTATTTTGCACCGAAGGATTTTAGAGAGTCACATGCTTTATGTTGTTTTGATGTCTATTTTTCTTTACATTTCCTTCTAGCTATCATCATTATCTAGGATATTTATGTAAAAATATACTGGAATTTTTTGAGAACATCTCTCCCTGCATACTGTTTGTTCCATCTTTTTCCACTTTTCTCTTTTTTGTTTGTGACAGAATATGATTATTGTGGATGTGGTTGTGATTTCAGTGAGCAATAGGAACTATTTTCACATAGCTCTTGCCAGTAATTAAGCCCAAGGGAAGAAAACCAACCTCAGAAGGAAAAAGGAGAAAGTAGAAGAAAGATTGTGCGAATAATTGTTTAGCATTTACTAGGTATGACCTTACTAATTACTTAATCCCTTTGAGCCTTAGTTTCCTCTTCTATAAAACAGAGATCATAATACCTCCCATAGAGCCTTGCAGTAAGGATTAATAGATGTAAAGGAGGTATGTACCTAGTCTGGTGGTTGGCCTACTGTAGGCATGTAAGTTAGAATTTCTCTTTTCTTTCCTGTTTTCCTGTGCTGTTAATTCTCCTTTGGAATTTTCCTTCCTTCCTTCCTTCTTCCCCTCTTTCCCACTAATGTTTATTGAATACCTGTTGTGTGCCAGGCATTGCTCTACATGCTGGGGACACGGCAGTGAATAAAACAAAGTATCTGTCATCAGGGAGCATGCATTCTGGTGTCTCCTGCTTACTTAGATGCAGTTACCATAAAGGACTAGTATTCAGAATAAATAAAGAACTCTTAGAGCTCAGTGATGGAAAGATAACCCAATTTAAAATATGGGTAAAGGATTTCAATAGATATTTCTCCAAAGAGGATCTGTGAGTGGCCAGTATACACATGAAAAGATGCTTAATATCATTAGTCATGTGGGAAATAGAAATCAAAACCACAATGAGATAACACACCACACCAACTAGGATGACCGTAATCAAAAAGACAGACAATGGTAAGTGTTGACAAGGATGTGGAGAAATTGTAATTCTCATACATTGTTAATAGGAATCTAAAATGGTGTAGCTACTTTGGAAGACATTCTGGTAATTCCTCAAATTGCTAAATAAGAGTTATCATATGACCCAGCAATTCTACTCCTAGATATCTGCCCAAGAGAAATGAGACTTGTCTGTATAAAAACTTGTAATGAATGTTTTTGGCAGCATTAGTCATGATAGCCAAAAAGAGGAGATAATCATAGTATCCATCAACTGATGAATAGATAAAAGTGGTATATCCATAAAATGGAATATTGTTTGTCAATAAAAAGTAAAGAAGTAGTGATAGATGCTGTGGTGTGGATGGACCCTGAAATCATTATGCCAAATGAAAGAAGTCAGTTACAAAAGAACACATTTTGGATGAGCTTGTTTATATTAAATGTCCAAAATAGGGAAATCTGCAGAGACAGAAAGTAGATTACTTTTGGCTGGGGGTGGGGGTGGGGGGAAACAGGGAGTGAGTGACAGGAATCAACTGCTATAATAGATATGAGGTTTCTTTTTGGAATGATGAAGATGTTCTAAAGTTATAGAGATGGTTGCACAACTCTGTAAATATATTAAAAACCATTTAATTGTGCACTTTAAATGGGTGAACTTTGTTATGTACATTATATCTCAATAAAACTGTTTTAAAATGTGGTTACCGTCCTTTCTTATATCTTCAACCATTTCACTGGTTCCTTCTCCTTTTTCTCATATGCTCAGCCTTCTTGTCCTAAAACAGAACAGGACAAATACAAACCCCTCTGTGGGCTTCCTTGCTACTGCCATCTATGTTTTTTTCTTCCCTCTACAGCTAAGACTCCTAAAAGTTAGAAAATAAGTAATTTAGAAATAGTTCTTTGTGGAAAAGTTAGAAATTATAGATAAGCAGAACAAAGAAAAATTTTAGACATTTAATCTTACTACCTAGAGATAATCATTGTTGACATTTATATCATTTTAGCATTAAAAATTGACATCTCTTTTTATTTTCTAAGAGAAGTACTGTTGTAGGGAAAGGTTTATTAAATTATTATACTAAGGTAGAACCTTGGAATATATTTTAGAAGATCTTAATCTTCTGTAATAACATTAAGTATGGTGGGCTTTTATGCATGATTTGATTTTTTAACCTTTAGGAATTGTCTAAATCAAATTTGAGGTCATTAAAACCTGATGCTTTGGAAAGTTCACGCTCATTAGACAATGTGGATGGAACATACAAAGCGTTGTTGCCTTTTATGCCACACTTGTTATATGGCTTTTGCTTAAGCTGCAGCCTGATATCACAAGAGAATTTCAGTCTTAAATATTTTAAAGTGTGTTAAAGCACCATGCCCTGTGAAATAAAAATTTCATGGGTTCCGTTCAGCTTCTCTGGACTGTTCAAAATGTCTGGTTGACATTGGCTGCGCATTAGGATGTCAGCTGATCAGATGGATGGATTTCCTGCTTTAGAAATCATATTGAGCTAATTTCATTGATCTTTTCTCCCTTTTGCATGTGTAGAGTTAGACTGGCTGAGCAACCCAAGCTTTTGTGTTGAAACCATAACGTCACTGAGCCAACAAGCTGAGAAGGCCACAGCACTTGTTTCTGAAGGGACACCATTAACAAGGTAGTTTTTGATGCATGGGTTTTAGTCTTTGTCAGTATACCATCTAGAGCTTAGCTTAAATGATGCTCCTTAGAAAACCCTGTGATAAAAGAGCTAAGTAAATCTCTTTTTTTGAATTTAAAGTAATGAGGTGATCTTTATTTTCCCTAACTCACTCTTATAGATTGTTCTTTTTTTTCTTTTGCATTGCAGTGGCAAGCACACTACACAGTTAGTGCCTATAATTAGGCCATGAGGGAAATGGCATCATTGTGATTATTAAGTAACTTTACTAACCTCATTAGTAACCTTTGGAATCAGATATTTCTTTAGTTGTATTTTTTTTATTATTTATTTATTTACTTACTTATTTTTAAAAAGATGACCGGTAAGGGGATCTTAACCCTTGACCTGGTGTTGTCAGCACCACGCTCTCCCAAGTGAGCTAACCAGCCATCCCTATATGGGATCCGAACCCGTGGCCTTGGTGTTATCAGCATCACACTCTCCTGAGTGAGCCACAGGCCGGCCCTTTAGTTGTTTTTCTTAACACTTTTGTAAAAGTAGAAGGAACTCATATAATATCACATAGGATAAAATCTCACAAAAACATTGGGGAAAGCAGAATGGAACATATCTCCACCCAAATCTCTTTCCTGCGAAAGAGTTTTGTTGTAGATCATTGAATTGAGAAACTGTGCTTTCTCACAGATATGGACGGTCTCATTAATAGGGTGAAAGCCCTGTGAAACCCCATACTCTGAATGTGTGAGAAGCCTTTGGAAATTGAGAATAGTTGACGCACAGAGAGGGGCTTTGTAGATATTTCAGTAATGAGGAAGAAGAACTCACTGTCACCTTTAAAAACAAGGACCGCAATCAAAAATCTTTTTTTTTTTTTTTTTTGTTATGAAGACATATTGCCGTAATATGTGGCACTGAAAATAAACCTGTTACAATGTTGCTTTAAAAGAATACTATATTTGATAACTGGTAGGTTGCTTGCATTTAAAAATGTATACGTATGAAAGTGTACTATAGAAACTATTAAAATAAGAATTTATTCACCTGTGTTTATTTTAGGTTTAATTCCTAAGTCTTTAAGGTGAGTTGTAATCCAGGAAGTTACTGTATAGAAATGAGCAAATAGCCTGTGTGAGCATTTACAGCTTTCCCTATTACATACTTATTTGTTTATTTACTTACTTACTTACATATTATTCCCCCTCCTTCTCTTTTGAAAATAATTCTAAGGTTGATTTTCCCAAACTAGGAGTCCTCTGAAATCAGAGCCTTTAGATGAAAGTGATACTGACAAAAGGCTCAAACAAACAAGCAGGAAAAAGAAGAAAGAAAAGAAGAGAAAAAGGAAGCATCAGCACAAGAAAAAGAGAAAACATGGGCAGTCAAGTAGCAGCGGATCTGAGTCAGATACTGATTCTGAAAAGGACGCATCTTCCAGAAGCATCACAGGCAG
Organism: Galeopterus variegatus; assembly: GCF_000696425.1. Taxonomy (NCBI): domain Eukaryota; kingdom Metazoa; phylum Chordata; class Mammalia; order Dermoptera; family Cynocephalidae; genus Galeopterus; species Galeopterus variegatus. The sequence goes on from NW_007735581.1 coordinate 40,806, forward strand.
TAAAAAGGAATCTGATAAACCAAAGTAGGTTGCTTATTTTCAGATACTTACGATATTTTAAATCTTGAATTTTTCTCCTTTGATTATTGCCACAAGTTAGACATTTGAATGATTATTTAGCCATCAATCAAAAGAGAGCTCTTCCATTTGATCAGCTTTAAAAAAAAAATGAAAACTGTCATGAGAAAATCAGGGGCATGATTTTATTTGAGAAATGTTATTTAGACACAGTGATGATTGTGTTAAAATCTGATTTAGAGAAAAAGTCTTTGGGATTTTTGAAAGGTGGCAAATGTGACCCATAGTGGGGATATGGTCAATACACATAATTAAGGGCTCCATCTTTGAGAGCTAATGGCCCTCACACTCAGAGTAAGAGAAACATCTTATTTCTCTTCCTTGATATATCTTTTGTTCACTTCTGTCAGCTCCTGCGTGTACACACACACACACACACACACACACTCACTCTGATCAGGGTTATATAGCACTTAAATAATTATTGCGTCTTTCCTTCTTTTCATGTTTCACATTTGTTTAGAACCTCTGTGTTGAAGGTGTAGAGTAGCTCATGACCACAGTACTTCCTTTCCTTGGGGGCTTCATTTCTTCCCGTATTTCATTCTGCCATCACCCTTGAGCATATCATTCCAGTCATTTTACAGAACGGTCACAGCATAAGTACTCAATATAGCTTTCCTCTCTGCTTAGTTGAACATCCTCCTACACAGAGAGGCACTTTGCCTGTGGGTGGGACAGGTGATATGTGGTAAAACTATCTGAATTGTTGCCCATTTAGCTTTTTTCTTTTCCTTCCTCATATGGTCTAGGAGAGAGAAAATTTAAGTACCTATCCAGGGCATACTTAAAAAAAAGTAGTGCTGTTGAGATTTTTGCAACTCTTCAGGGATTATTTACTTTTGTTGTGTCTCGGAGTTCCATTGATGTCAGTGAGAGCCCTGCTTTGGAGCGAGTCTGGAACCTGGACCTTAGTGTTTACATCAGAGTCAAACACCACAGTCTTCTGGGATCCCTCTGTCATCAGATCAGTTTTGGAGAGCACTGCAGGCCTTCTATGGCTCAGAGGAGCCAGATTTATTTAGCTCTCTGTATCTCAAGTGCTGTACCTGTAACCCAAGTTTGCTTTTGGGAGGAAAAAATAAAGGAGTTAAGCAAAAAGGTCCTGAATTTAACTGAGTTTATGAGGGCAAGAACCATGCCTGCCTTGTTTAACACTGTATCCGCCTGTACTTGGGACAGGGGATTCATAAAACAAATTCATATAGCATTTTTGTTATATGAATGTATGAATGATTATATCTTGGCTTTTTAATATGTCTTCAAAGCAGATCACTTTAATTGTTGTATCTTCTAAAAACTCACATTTTAACTACTTGTCCTTTTTAATAGCTGACGGAAATGAGTTTTAAAGGTTTTCCCCAAATCGTGCAAGAATTGCTGTTAGAACCTGAAAGATAGTTAATTTCAGCCTATATTTAACCACATTAGAGGGATCTTTGTAACCTCTTGGTAGTTTTATGATCCAGATAGCATTTTTAAGTTTGTTGATATTTTTTCAGAATATCCATATTAAGGTCAAAATAGATTGTTCTTATGCTTTTCTTTTACCATCTTGGATTAACTTTTGTAGTTTCTTCCTGGGAAGGTGACCTGGAGGAATTGTTTGTTTCCACATAGACAAGGACTAAGATATTAATGAGTTGTGAGAGTCTTTCCTTGATGTCAGGAAAGTGGGTTCATGGAGGGTAGCAAATCATATGGGACTCTATTTCAGAGTGATCAAGGGACGACTTCCCCAGAGGTTGCAGCTACTAATTGATCTTTGTTTCCTGGGATGACCTTTTCTTCACCTTCAAGTGGAGACAGATCCTTCCTTGCACATAGCCCAGACCACATCCTGCTTCCTGACCTCAATACTCATTAGGGAAGGGATAAGGGCTTGTTTACTCCCCAGGGGTGGTCTGCAGCTGGCCATTCCTCCCTCCACCCCCTTCATTCGCTTTCCATTTCTTTTTGGTTTTTTTTGGTGGTGGGCCAGTACTCCATTTCTTTTTGGAATGCATCAGTCTCTTTCCAGTGGGATCTCCCTCCTTTCACTTATGATTTTTGTAGAGAGAAAATCCCCCATAGTTGATCTGAAGGGGAGTGTGTTAAAATCACTATATATTTTAACCAGAGGCTGATCATTCAACAAATATTTATTGAGTAGCTACTTTGTATCCCTGAAATGCCATTCCCTTGTATTCCCTGCCAAGAATGATTTAGAAGTCTCTACAGTCTTTTATCTGTATCTGAGCAGAGCTGAAAAGCAAAGATGGAACAACAGTTGATGACTGTTTTGACTACTTTGGCACCTTCTTGGGTCAGCAGAATTATGAACTGATTTTCTTTAGAGGAGGAAAGATGTTAGATGCCAGAAAAACCTTCCTTCCCTCTCATTTAACTCCAGGGGAAGTGGTTTCATTTGTATCTGAGCTGAAAGTCTGTAGCTCACAAATTGGTTCAAAGAGATCAATAAGAGTCTTGTTTTACAGCAGACTTTCACGATTCTACCCTTTATGTAGGTGGTCCAGATGTATAGGCAAAACATCGTGTAGACTCCAGACTGTAGAAATGAGACTGAAACCAAGCCTAAGTAATATTGGAGACTGAACAGTTCAGAACTGTGGCTTTTTTTTTTTGTTGTTGTTGTTGTAAGTTTTGAGTTGAAATAAACTATGTGAGCACTTTGAAATAAGGTGTGGTAGTTCCCTCTGCCTCTCTAAAGTGCCTCAGAGCAGGGATGCTTTTTAGAAAAAAACTTTGTTTATAAATATATTTGAAATTCAAGTTACAATCATTTAAATGAAATATTTAAAAAGAACTCCTAAATCTTTCAGGTTAATTTCTGAGATAAGGGGACTTCTTGGTGAAGTGTCATTTCATGGTGACAGATTTTGCTTATTTTTTAAAACTTTTCCTAGAGCAGGAGTCCTCTTCCCAACTCTGTGGCATGTGCACATTTTATGTACTGAGGTGCGTTTGATGCCATGTGGGGTTTGAAACATTTAACTTTCATATTTCTGAAAATGCCAAATATGTTACTGGAAGATTTCTGAAGTGCCTCTCCCTTTTCCTTCTTCACATGTCTTTGTCCCACAGTCAAGGAAATAATGCTGCTGCCGACGTTGGACATCGCTTAGTTTGGCTTGAGGACATTCAGGCTCTGGCAGGAGAAACCTTCAGAACAGATAAGAAACCAGATCCTGCAAACTGGGAGTATAAATCTCTCTATCGAGGGGATATAGCAAGGTACCAATCATGTTTTTCCCTGATTTTTGCTGTTGGGCGGTAACTTCTTTCTCCTTTGAACTTTCTCATTACTGTCTTCCTGTTTGCTTTTCTCTCTCTCATAGATTCTGTTGGGTTTTATCTGTTGTTAAGTTGTGTAGGCACATGTTTCATCTCACATTCTAAAGTGAAAACTTAAACGTTGAGGTCAGGTTGGATTAATCTTATGTATCCCTGGTGATTGGCATTGTGTTTGGCAGAGTAGGTGTTCCATAAATGAATGAATCTAAAAATACCTTATAATAATTAATTGTGACAAAGTACCCAAAAACCATTTGGTCTAATCTGTATGCCATTTTAAAAAGTTGCAGAAGCCTTTTATTTATCCCCACTACATATGCCATTTACAAAATGGCATTTAATGGTAAGGACGTTTTCAAAATGTTTCCAGCATACACCACCACATAATCATAAAAATAGGTGGTGATACTTGCTTCAGTAATGAGCTTGAACTTTCCCCTCTAATCTGTCAATCAAAAGTGTTTGAGTATTTACTAAACCCTTTAGACACTTAGTACTTTGTAAGAAACTGTTGGAACATAAAAAACAATAATACACAATCTCCCAAACAGTTGACAAGTGATGAAAATTGAAGCTAGAAAATCATGGAGTGTAAAACTCAGAGGAGATCTTGAAGATCACTATTTTTAATAGGCTAATTACTTTTTAAAATAAATTTCATTTTCCATTGCCTTGCTACACCTACAAATCTGAATAATATTTTCACTCATCCTGATGTTATACCTTACCACGTTAACAATTCCAACTAAAATTTCCTGTATAGTAGGTTTATATCAGTTGCTTTTCAGTGCATATTTAATTAATATACTGTTAACTAAAACCTCAAAGCTGAGAGTAAATGAGTGTCATATTTAAAAGGTACTCATATATTTTTGAATTATTTTAATACTCCCTGAAGTCCTGTCTGACTTCCATGCTGCCACAGGGTAGTGCCACAGATATGGTGGGTGCCCAGTAAAAGATGGGGAAGCCAGCAAACACTGATTGGGCATGGTCCTGTGCCTGTTTTCTCCTGTGTTAGCCTTTCTGATCCTCACAGCTGCTCTGTGAGCAAGAGGAGAGCACTCTCATTTATGGAATCTCAGATCGGTTAAGTTATAGCTCAAGAGCATGCAACCAGGGAGCAGCAGGGTTGGGATTTGAACCTGTGTTTCTCTGATTTCAAATATTCTTTCACTGTCCACAAATAAAGATGAGACAGGTTGTGTGGTAGGACATTTTCTAGATGTGAAAACAGAGGACTCTGGTTGTCATTGTGACTTTGCCATTTTCCAGCAGTATAATCCCAGGCAAATCACCTAACCTGTCTGAGCCTCAGTTTCTTCATTTGTAAATTGGGAATTGTAACTCCTGTCATGCCTTGCACTCACATATCAGAGATATTTGATATGGAATTGGAAATTGGTGTACAAATATAAAGGGTTATTTATTAATAGATGGAAAAAGGAGAAAATAGTAACAAAGAGTGGCTCTTGAGCTTCTACTAATGAATGGCACAGACCTTAGGAAGAGAGTAATTAGAGATAACTTTATTAATTTAAACTGCAGAGATAATACTATTAAAGGGCTTAGGGCAGTTGTGATTTCTTTGTAACTTAGTAAAGTTTAAGTGAGGTACATCTTGTCTGTATTAATAGCGGTATGACTATTAGCATCCAGGTCTAGGAGATATTAATCCCATGGCACTCTGAGCTGGTCAGAAGGCAGTGGGAGTATTGTATCAGGCACTGAATTTTCCCACTTTAAGAGGGACAGTGAGGGTTACTTATGACTTGACTAGCACCATCCTTTGAGGACTACTTGAGAGGTTATGGATATGTTGCCTATGGCAGGGATATGATCATTGATCTTTGCTCAGCTGTGCTTTGGAAGGTGGCTGGACAATGTTCTTTGTGACTTGGGAAGGCAGAATCAGGACTACTGAGTGGAAGTTCCAGGAAGTCAGATTTGGCTTAGTATAAAAGCACATCTTCTACTGGTGTGAGCATCCCAGCAATGACATGGTATGTGTTGGTGTGTTTTGGTAAACGGGTTAGGTTCTACAGTTAGTGTATAACGTGGAAATTATATATCAGTATTACCTTCAGAAAATTCCTTAGGACTAATACACTGTCAGTGGAGTTCAGCTCAGTCAGTTTTTTCTCCATTTTTGGAATAGATTGCTGTTTCTTTGACTATACACCAGATAAAATAGTTAGCTTACATATAGGAGTCAAGCTTTATAAGATAATAATAATTTAAACTTATCATATTGTTCTAAGGACTTTACAAATATGAACATTTTTGAGCATCCCAGGAATTCTGTGGCATAGGTACTGTTATTCTCCCTATTTTATAGATGAGGAAACTGGCACAGACAGGTTTTAAAAACTTGATCAAGGTCCCTCAGCTGGCAAACAGTGCAGTTGGAATTTGGACCCAGGCAGTCTGGCACTGTGAGGAACATGTGAGAATGGAAGCCACTGAAGGAAAGGCGAGTTTATGTTGTCCATCCTCGCAGACTCCTGGGCTCAGACCCACTGAGCAGATTCAGGGCAGGATTGTGTGCTCCATTTAAATGTACTCTCGCTCTTCCTCTTCTCATTCCAACCCCCATTTTATATGTGTGGCCAAGTACCTGTAGCTGCATTCATTTAAATGAAATGTACATACGATGTCATTCCCTGAACTTCCAAACAAAGTGAGGGTTCCTACTTCTAGAATTATTCAGGTGAACACTAGCTGATTATTTGATAGGGATTTTATAGGAAAAGTGCCTTCATTTGGGGGAATATTGCAATATTACACCCTAGGTCCTGTGCAGTTATTAACTTTCTGTGATAAGTGATAAGCTGATACAACCTAAATGTCCAACAAGAGGGAAATGGTTAAAGTTTGAAGCCAATAAAAATTATATTTTTAAAGATTAATGGTTTTGGGGAAATGCTTAAAAGTAGGGGGTAAAGCCTGAAACTATACAACATTAACTGTTTTAGAAAAGGATGTGTGTATATACCTATAACTGTATACAGAAACACGTATCTGAAAGTAGATGATAATATCAACCCGTACAATTCTTTTTTTCTCTTATCATTTTCATCTAATATGCTATAAAAAGGTAGCTATTAATTTTAAAGTAAAAAAACTAAATATTTTTAAAGAGATAATATGAATATTTAAAATACTGTACATTTTTAGTGAAACTGAGGAGAAATCAGTACTACTAAAATAGTAGTAATTAAGGAGAAGAAAACTAGCTTTTTACTTACAGTTTGTTCCTTAGGGAATGACAGGCTGACTTAGAGCTGCTTTAGCACTGTTTGATCTCCTCACACCTTTCTGAAGGTTGGTTTTGACTTACAAGTGGAATGGAGAGAGATTATTGTGAGGTAATCTAGAAAGAATTGGGAGGGAGGATAGAGAAACGGTTTGAGAGCGAATTTATATGTAATGTTTTTGAGATTCATCCACATGACATTTATCAGTCATTTGTTCCTTTTTGCTGTCGATAGTATTCCAGTGTATGGCTGTCCCACCATTTGTGTATCCGTTCTTCTGTTGATGGGCACTTGGACTCTTTCTAGTATTTGGCTGTTATGAATAAATCTGCTGAGAATATTTGTGTGCAAGGCTTTGTGTAGACATGGGGTTTCCTTCTTTTTGGATAAATACCTAGGAATAGAATTGCTGGGTTATAGGGTAGGTCTGTGTTTAGTGTTTAAAGAAACTGCCAGACCTCTTCCCAAAGTGTTTGTACCAGTTTACATTTGTACCAACAGTGTATAGGGAGTCCTGGTTACTCCACTGGTTGTTCACTGACATTTGTTATTGTCAGTCCCTTTAATTTTAGCCATTCTGGTGGGTATGTGGTGTATCTCATTGTGTTTTCCGTTTGCATTTTCTTGATGACTAATGGTGTTGAGTACTTTTTCATGTGCATATTGGCCACTCATGTCTTCTTTTGTGAAATTTCAGTTCAGATCTTTTGCCCACTTTTAAATTGGGTTGTTTGCTAGCATATATGGAGAAAAGTGCACAATTTTCCTTAGCTTTTGCCTGCACATATTCAGTAGTCATGTGTTTGTAACTCTGGGGACACCTACACATTCCATAAAAGCATTTTAGAACCCAGCCTCTTTTCCTCTAGAGTAGAAAATAGCCAAATGTAATTTCATTTGGACATACTTTGTTTCAGGATTTAAAAAAGAACCTTAGACCTATATGTGTTATCTTTTTAAGTAGGGACATAAGACAATATTGAGAAAACAGGACTGGACTAGGAGACAAATGGCCAAGGTTCCCAGGTCTCAGTGTCCATATTTAGAACAGTGTAAAAGAGGGGATAATTTCTGCCTTGCCTGTCACATATGACTTTTAATAGTCAAATGACATAATGTATGTTAGCTTTAACTACAAAGCTTCAGGAAAGTAGAAATTACTAAGATCTAGAAGACAGGCATGATCTTAAATTCATGAGATGCTAATGAAGAGGTGAAGTGTTATAGGAAGAAATCAAGCTAGGCAGAAAAGTTAATTGCTAATCCTCGTATGTCTCTAAATAGAAACAATTTGAAGGTGATGTTAATTTGGATATACGCAGTTAACTTGCATAATAAGAGTTTAGGTATAATGAGCCTTCAATCATTCAGAGGTAGTGTATGTATTCCTATGGTAACTTTTTTCTTTTTCTAATATAAGATACAAGAGGAAAGGAGACTCCTGCCTTGGCATTAATCCTAAGAAGCAGTGTATATCTTGGGAAGGAACTTCCACAGAGAAGAAGCACTCACATAAACATGTTGAACGCTATTTTACGAAGAAGAGTGTGGGATTAATGAACATTGATGGAGCTGCTGTTAGCAGGAAAACTGATCTTCCTTTGTCTGATCCAATCTCCTTTATACCAGTGACTGACTCGGATGATGTGGCTCCTCCTGTTACAACCTGGTTGAATCCTCTGGGGATTTATGATCAGTCAACCACACAGTGGTTACAGGGACAGGGTCCTTCAGAGCAAGAATCAAAGCAGCCAGTCTCACAGGCAGACAGCGAGAATGCAATTCTCAAGGCCAAGGTGGAGGAGTTTAACAGGAGGGTTCGGGAGAATCCTCGGGATATTCAGCTGTGGATGGCATTTGTTGCTTTTCAGGTAGGTTTTTGCTGTCCTGGCTCTTTTACCTTAGAATGACATTCCTGATTTTGAGCAAACTGATTAACTCTGTGGCAATTTTTGATCTCCTATGAGGAACCCTGGCACTGGGCTTATAAAGAGTATTAGAATAGAGCCCTTGCCCTGAGCTTGCTCAGAGTCCGCTGAGGAAGACTGATACATGAAGCGTACATGTGCCTTGGGGTAGTAAATGCTGTAATGTGTAATTTGGGAATGAGTGAGGGAGTGACTTGCCATGAGGGAGGAAGACAGGACTGCCACAAGAAGGTGAAATTGGAAGTCTTTTTTTTTTTTTTAACTTTTTAAATTTTAACATTTATTTATACATGTTTGTGGGGTACAGAGTGTTGTTTCAGTACATGCATATGCTGTACATTGATTCACTTAATATAGATAGCACAGCTTTGTACCTGTTAATCCGTCACTTCCCCTCCTCCTAGGTTCTGGTAACCGTCATTCTGCTCTCTACGTCACCAGGCAAAATGCACAGAACTGTGCAAGAGGAAAGGCTGCTCCGTAACTTACCGAGTTAGAGCCATGTGCTCCCTTTCTAAAATGTATGCATTTGTGCTTGTCCCTCATTTTGAACCACTCATGTCATGCAGTTAGCATTGTTTTGTCCTACATTTGGCTGTTTTATTGGTAAGACTGGCTCTTCAGAAAAGGTTTTAGGGCCGGCCCGGTGGCGCACTGGATAGTGCGCCGCTTGGGAAGCGCGGCGGCGCGCGCCGCCCGAGGGTTCGGATCCCACATACAGACCGGCTCCCGCTCACCGGCTGGGCGAGGCGCGGGAGCAATACCGAGGGTTGCAATCCCGGTGCCGGTCCCCGGGCCGG
>NW_007735581.1:50435-72678 GCF_000696425.1 Galeopterus variegatus
AAAAAAAAAAAAAAAAAAAAAAAAAAAAAAAAAAAAAAAAAGAAAAGGTTTTAAAGGCATTGTATGCTAGTTATTGACACATAATTCTAAGTTTAAAGTGACAGAGTGGACAGGTCAATCAGGTGAAATACACACAAGATCAAACATACGAAGGGACACAGGTACCTTAGCAACCAAGTTTTCATTAAAAGGAATTGTGATAAACAAGTGGTTTAAGGAAGTCTGAATAGCAGTTCATTTTGAGAAGTAAAAACCCACTGGGGGTTGTAAGTAAATCTACTGTTGAAACGCGGAGGATTCCCTAGTTCTGTCTGCATTTGTAACTTGGTGTTTTTGTTGTTGAGGACGAGGTCATGAAAAGTCCTGGCCTGTATGCCATCGAGGAAGGAGAGCAGGAAAAGCGGAAGAGGTCCCTGAAGCTCATTCTGGAGAAGAAGCTGGCCATTCTGGAGCGGGCCATCGAGAGCAACCAGAGCAGCGTGGATCTGAAACTTGCCAAGCTGAAGCTCTGCACAGAGTTCTGGGAGCCCCCCACTCTGCTCAAAGAGTGGCAGAAACTGATATTTTTACATCCCAATAACACAGCCCTTTGGCAGAAATACCTTTTATTTTGCCAGAGCCAGTTTAGCACTTTTTCAGTATCAAAAATTCACAATCTTTATGGAAAGTGCTTGAGTACTTTGTCTGCTGTTAAGGATGGCAGCATCTTGTCTCACCCTGCGTTGCCTGGCACGGAAGAGGCCATGTTTGGTAAGGAGGTACCACATCCAGTTACGTGGGACGAGTTATACTTTCTTTTGGCTTTACTTGAAAATGAGGATTTATTTTTGGTTTATTCTAGAAAAAGTCTAAATTGTCAAGTAGAACTGATTTTTAAAAATGTATTGTGACTTTTGTTGATTATAACACATTCCCTTCATGGCTCCTGGGTTGGGTAGAGGTGGGTATTAGAGCCAGTAGAGTGAGGAAAATATCAGTGAGCAAGAAGCTCCAGCTTTTCTACCTGTTAACCAGGTAAACAAAGTCTCTTACTGCTTTGGCAGTCAATGGCCTTATCGGTTGAGGTGCTTGTACTTGTCTCACCAGTTATAGGGTCTCAGGCAATAATGTGCGGGAGAGGCCCTGACTGACTGAGAACCACTGCAGAGAGATAAGTTATTGGTATCATCATACTGTTAACATTTTTGGTGTGTCCTGAAAGAGCCTAGAATATAAATCTTGGCAGTAACTAGATGTAGGAGGCAGCATGTTATGTAAGGGCCAGCGAGTTATCACGCTTGAGCTTGAATCCTGGGTTTTTCCTTCATTTGCTGTGGTGACTCCTTAACCTGTTTGAGCTCCAGTTTCTCCATCAGCAACAATAGTATAATACTTGCTTTACTAGACTGTTGTGCACATTAAATGAGATAATATTATGGTGAATCTACTTCAGACGCTGGCACATAGCAGGCATTTATTTGATTGAAACCCCTGCCATTGAGTACTACCATTAGCATCTAAAGATATAAATATGTTGCTCTAGAAATAATAAGCATTTACTACACTGATGTAAAGAGTCTTATATTTGGTATTATTTGTGATGTGTTCAAATAGTTTAATGTTATTTAGTAAACGGAATTGTGCCACAGTTAAGAAGAACTGAAATTTTCAGACATGGAACCTTGATTTGTTTACTGCATACTCTGAACATAGGATGAAAGTTGCTGGTGAATAATGCCACCTAGTGATCAGTTGAGCACAGACGTTGCTTCCTGTTAAAAATCTGCTCCCCCATCCTTTTCCTGAAATTTTTCTTGTAATAAGTGTTGAGCATTTGATAGCCAACATGCAGACCAACCTCTTGACTTATTTTTATGTACTGTATATAGTTTTTATTGTTAGTATTTGTATTCTGTGATGGTTTCTTCAAAAAAAATTAGAATAACGATACTTAGATTACCTATAGAATAACTATACCTTAGATTACTGTAGAATAACGATACTTAGATTACCATACTGTTGAGTCCTTTTAAGTCATTTATGTATTACAGCTTTGAAAAGATGTTTTTAGTGTTTAATTGCACGTCTTAAGAAGTTACGTTCTCTCCCTTAAATGGTGTCACCAAGGATTCTTCCCCTTTGCTCTCCCGTCTGCAGCACTCTTTCTTCAGCAGTGCCACTTTCTGCGGCAGACAGGCCACTCTGAGAAGGCCATCTCTTTGTTCCAGGCCATGGTTGACTTCACTTTCTTCAAACCTGACAGTGTGAAAGATCTGCCTACCAAAGCACAGGTGCTAAGCTCTACTCACATGGTCTGTCCAGGAGTGGGGAGAGGGAGAGGTGTGGGTAATGGGAAGTGTTAGTATTTTTAACAGATCATGTCCTTCTTTGTATCAGTTCTGCTGAGGAGGATTTCTCAGAAATAGTCCAGTGTTGCAAGGAGAATTCCATAATGAAAGTAATGAAATGTGGACAGATGAAAGAAGATGCCCCTGCAGCCCCCAGTTTAAATACTCACTGATGTCCTTTCTTTCTTACTGTAGCCCTGTTTAAATGTCAGATATCCTCAGCAGTAAGGAAAACAGTTGTCATGCTATTGTAAACGACGCGTCACTCTCTCCCACCCTTATGCATTCTAATCTGGGTCTTGTGTCACTTTCCCAATTAACCTTTCCGTTACATATAATTTTTGCTAGAGTTTCACATGAAATTACATGTCACTTTGTCATCACAGATCCTAATGGGGGAGGGGTTAATCCTTTATATAACAAGCGAATTTTGTTATGTGAAGCAATAAAAAAAATCATATCATAGAGCTGTGCTTATAAGAAAACCTGTCTTTTCTCTTTTTCCACTGAAGAACATTGAGTTTCCTACTCTGCAAAGAGACTGGTGGAAGAGGAACAGAATATCTGAATTGGTGGTGAAACGTCAAAAGTCTTTTTTGAGAGGCAAAGGTCTCCCTCCATCATGTGGAAATTTCATGAATTTCCAGTAAAGACCGTTTTTATCATGACACAAAATTGTGTTAAAGAATTATTTATACCAGTTCATATTGGTATAACTGATTATTACTAAGCCAGACAACAAAGTAATTTTAAGACACTTTTTGATATTTTAAGAAGGTGCTATGCTACAGAAGTGATTCTTAGCTGACTCTAAGGAGTATTGTGGGTCAGGATCAGAATCTTTCTTATCCCCACCCCTTTACTGAGACTCACTGTCTATGATGAGAGCAGTTACTGATGGGTGGTAGGGCTCTGCCCATGACTGGCACATCAAGGACCGCTGCTCTAGGGTGTTGAGAGACCTAGATCCACATTCTTGGGGTTTTAAATACTAACGGCACATGTATTTCCAAAGCATTTACCTTGACAGCTTTGAGATGAAGCTGCTGCTTTAACAATATTCCGTATTGCTTCTGTAACTGAGAGACTTCGTTACTGTAAATGTAGTAGCATAACTTAAAACAGGCAGAGTCTTAAATTACTGGTCTGAATTTCTGTGGAATAAACAAATTGATCATAATCATTTATCACACTGTTTACAAAAAATGCCTGTCTTTTTCCTGAGTGCACTTTCTTTCTTTTTTTTTTTTTTTTTGTCTTTTTCCGGGACCGGCAACGGGATCGCAACCCTCAGTGTCGCCCCCGCGCCTCGCTCAGCCAGTGAGCGGGAACCGGTCTGTATGTGGGATCCGAACCCTCGGGCGGGAGCGCCGCCGCGCTTCCCAAGCGGCGCACTATCCAGTGCGCCACTGGGCCGGCCCCTGAGTGCACTTTCTTCCGTAACTCTTACGAGAGTAAAACCTATAGGAGGGAGTGTAGTCTTCCCAGAGCCCCTTCCAGAGATTAACTGACATGCACTCAGACTACAGAGCCCATGTCAGGACGTTCACCTCCCCTGACTCCTGGAGACTGAGCTCTTCCAGGCATGTGTGGTGCTGCCTGGGGCTCAGGCTGGATAATCCTGTGGCTCCTGGACTATGGTGTGCCCATGGGAAGTCTGCTTGTCCTCTTCAGAAGGTTTTGTACGAGAGCTTTTCCTTTTTTTAAAAAATTTATTTATTTATTTATTTTTTAAAAAGATGACCGGTAAGGGGATCTTAACCCTTGACTTGGTGTTGTCAGCCCCATGCTCACCCAGTGAGCCAACCGGCCATCCCTATGTGGGATCCGAACCCTTGGCCTTGGTGTTATCAGCACCGCACTCTCCCGAGTGAGCCACAGGGCCGGCCCATAAAGGAAGTTAGTAATCACTACTGCTTTTTTTTTTTTCCTTTTTTTTGTCTTTTTTCGTGACTGGCAACGGATCGCAACCCTCAGTGTCGCGCCTGTACCGGACCGCGACCGGCAACGGGATCACAACCCTCGGTGTTGCTCCTGCACCTCGCTCAGCCAGTGAGCGGCCGGTCTGTATGTGGGATCCGAACCCTCGGCGGGAGCGCCGCCGTGCTCCCAAGCGGCGCACTGTAGCAGTGTGCCACCGGGCCGGCCCGACGACTAATTTTTTTTTCCTTTTTGTCTTTTTTCATGCCCGGCAACGGATCGCAACCCTCAGTGTCGCGCCTGTACCGGACCGGGACCGGCAACGGGATCACAAGCGCTCAGCCAGTGAGCGGGAACCCGTCTCCACATGGGATCCGAACCCTCGGGCGGGAGCGCCGCCGTGCTCCCAAGCGGCGCACTGTAGCAGTGCGCCCCCAGGCCGGCCCTTCCTTTTTTTTTTTTTTTGTCTTTTTTACTGACTGGTAACGGGATCACAAGCGCTCAGCCAGTGAGCGGGAACCCGTCTCCACATGGGATCCGAACCCTCGGGCGGGAGCGCCGCCGTGCTCCCAAGCGGCGCACTGTAGCAGTGCGCCCCCAGGCCGGCCCTTCCTTTTTTTTTTTTTTTGTCTTTTTTACTGACTGGTAACGGGATCACAAGCGCTCAGCCAGTGAGCGGGAACCCGTCTCCACATGGGATCCGAACCCTCGGGCGGGAGCGCCGCCGTGCTCCCAAGCGGCGCACTGTAGCAGTGCGCCCCCAGGCCGGCCCTTCCTTTTTTTTTTTTTTTGTCTTTTTTACTGACTGGTAACGGGATCACAAGCGCTCAGCCAGTGAGCGGGAACCCGTCTCCACATGGGATCCGAACCCTCGGGCGGGAGCGCCGCCGTGCTCCCAAGCGGCGCACTGTAGCAGTGCGCCCCCAGGCCGGCCCTTCCTTTTTTTTTTTTTTTGTCTTTTTTACTGACTGGTAACGGGATCACAAGCGCTCAGCCAGTGAGCGGGAACCCGTCTCCACATGGGATCCGAACCCTCGGGCGGGAGCGCCGCCGTGCTCCCAAGCGGCGCACTGTAGCAGTGCGCCCCCAGGCCGGCCCTTCCTTTTTTTTTTTTTTTGTCTTTTTTACTGACTGGTAACGGGATCACAAGCGCTCAGCCAGTGAGCGGGAACCCGTCTCCACATGGGATCCGAACCCTCGGGCGGGAGCGCCGCCGTGCTCCCAAGCGGCGCACTGTAGCAGTGCGCCCCCAGGCCGGCCCTTCCTTTTTTTTTTTTTTTGTCTTTTTTACTGACTGGTAACGGGATCACAAGCGCTCAGCCAGTGAGCGGGAACCCGTCTCCACATGGGATCCGAACCCTCGGGCGGGAGCGCCGCCGTGCTCCCAAGCGGCGCACTGTAGCAGTGCGCCCCCAGGCCGGCCCTTCCTTTTTTTTTTTTTTTTGTCTTTTTTACTGACTGGTAACGGGATCACAAGATCTGTGCCAACAGGCATTTATTGAGTCTCTACTATGTGTTGAGCACTGTACCAGGTGTTAGGAATATAGATACTTAAGATGTGGTTGTGCCCTTAAGAGCTCACAGTCTGTCTTGTTGAAACTTTGAATCCCTTTCCCCTCAAAAGGTCTTGAAAGCAATGTAGCTTAAAGGATCAGGTATGGAGCCCAGTGGCATTAGGGGAGCTGGCAGTGCCACCATCCTTGGTTAGGCTGGCCTAGCAGGATCAGAATTGGGCGACCACTCCTCTTCTATCCAGCTGCAGCCCTTCTTGCTGAACCTTGGCCAGTCTTTTATAACCTAATCTCAGAAGGGTCATCCCATCACTTTTGCCATATTCTGTTAGAAGAAGTCACTAGGTCCAGCCCACATTCAAGAGTGTGAATACCACTGGGCAGGGGTGGGGTCCTGGTGGGCTGTCTTGGAGGCCGCCTACCACACTAGATTTTTTTTTTTTTCCTACTTTGGGGTATGTATCATGTATCTATTTCAAACACTGATGGCAAGCATGATTTCAAGAATCATAAACTCTGTGTCCACCAGCACTTATTTTGCCCAGTGACTCAGCAGTTTTGTACAAGTTAGGCCTAATGTCCATTTTTAAATCTCAACAGGTGGAATTCTTTGAGCCCTTTTGGGACAGTGGAGAGCCCCGGGCTGGGGAGAAGGGAGCGCGAGGCTGGAGAGCGTGGATGCACCAGCAGGAGCAGGGTGGCTGGGTGGTCGTCAACCCAGGTAAGGCACCTCTCAGCAAATATGTGTCTGCCTTTTTCTTCTGGAATGTCTTTTTACATCTTTGTGATTATTTATCTGTATAAGCTATTTATCAGTAGCTTAAGAACATTGTACAAACAAAATGTCAGAAATACATTAAGTAGATGTCATGGGAGAATAGACTTTCTTTCCCTTAGAGGCTTTGAAGCAGTTGATTTCCCGTTCCTTCAATACACAATACTCTGAGGATTTGAGAGTTTCTTTCCAGAGGAAGTAATTTTCCTTTTTCCTTTTATAGGTTGCTCCTGAAGAAGTAATCTTGCAGCTAACCTTCTCCACCCGCCTTTCTTTTTTAGTGTGTATTTGAGATAGTCTTTTTGTTTTCTTGGCAATGTGCAGATCAATAGATCCTTTAAAAAATACTTGCCTTTTTAGGAGTGTTACAAAATGATTATTAACTAGCATTTATATAACTATCATTCTAAATGACCCCAAAGCACTTTCCAGATTTACAGTCTAACAGAGAGCTGTCCAGTAGAAATATAAAAAAATGATTATTAACTAGCATTTATATAACTATCATTCTTAATGACCCCAAAGCACTTTCCAGATTTACAGTCTAACAGAGAGCTGTCCAGTAGAAATATAATGCAAGCACATGGGTATTTCAAATTGTCTAGTAGCCATATAGAAAAAGTAAAAAGAGACAGATAAAGTTTATTTAACCTAATATATGAAAGCATTATCATTTCAGCATGTAATCAATATTTAGAAATTATTAAGGAGATATTTTAGGTTCTTTTTTTTCATAGTAGCTCTGAAATCTGGTGTGAATTTTACACTTGTAGCACATCTCAATTTAGACTAGGCACTATTCAAGTGCTTGATAGCCACATATTAATGGCTACGTATTGGCCAGAGCAGCTCTTAGATGTTTAGGAACTGCTTCACTCCTGAAAGACAGATCCAGCATAAAGGGGGATCTGCCAGGCCGGCTGTTTTGTTGAAAGTACCAGGGGGAAAGAGTGATGGAAAGGGACTCAGGACACTGGCTCCTTGCTGACACTCAGCGAGCCTCATCTCACAGGTGTGACCTTTCTGGGCCTTGGTTCTTCATCTGCAGAATGAAAACTTTGGATTAGGTACTGTCTGCATGGTAGGTCAGAGCTCTGGGCCAGGTGGCATCTCTGATACCGCTAAGGAAGGGGAGGGGCCCGTCAGGTGTTCGGAGGTAACTTTGCTCTGGGCAGTGCTATCAGGTGGTGATCATGACTCACCTGGGCTGTGGGGGACACAGCTGCTTAGATTTTCCTTGAGCGTTCTTTTCTGAAAAGAACTGAAACTGTTTTTCAGGCTAACAGGTGGTTTTTATATGTGAGGAAAAACAACATGCATGGCTCAATGGAAGTTGGGATTGCACTGTTAACCACTGGGTCCACAGGCACCCAAAAACAGAAGTCTTAGCATTAACTCTTCGTCTGAGTGACTGATTCAGCACGGGTCTGTGTTTTTAGGCTGGTTTTTTGTTTTTATTTATTTGTTTTTGTTAAGGAGTGAGTCTGCTACAGTGCATGGTATCTATATTATAAAGTTTGCCATATTCTGCATTTCTGTGATGATAAGATAGAATTCTCAAAGCAGTGTCCACAGACTAAGTTAACATTACTTCTCTGATAAGGGTGCAGTGTCTAATGGTCACTCATAATCACATGTAAAGTTAGTTTTCTCAGAAAGGTAATACAGATATCAAAATCTTGATTTTTAATATCAAGTGAGAGATGTGTGTTGGTACTTACATGCCCTGTAAGCTTTCCATACATTTCCATTATAGAGAATCTTCTACTGAACTTAATGAATTTCTGTCCAATGAATTTAATGAGAGTCCTCCAGAAAACTAGCAGAGTGAAAAGAAGGGTTGAAAGTTTTCTTGTTTGTAGAAAACTAGTTGATAACAATTTTTTGTTTTTAAGTTCTCGTCATTCTGACAAGGTTGGCATTTAGAGGGTAGTTGGGATTTTATCATGCATTCTGAGGTAGCTTATTTCTTCTCTCTTGCCCTCACTTCCTGTTAGTCTGTAATTGTTACATATGCATGCCTGTCCGAAACCATGTAAGCTTTTGAATTCTTAATGCAATAAATTCAGGTATCTAAGTCTGATATGACTCTCGGGTAATTTCTCTATGATAAGAGTTTTTCAGAATGATTAAAGGATTGCTTTAAATACAGATGTTTAGGGCCGGCTGGTTAGTTCACTTGGAGAGCAATGGTGCTGGTGACACCAAGGTCAAGGGTTCAGATTCCATACTGGTCAGCTGCCAAGAAAAAAAATATTTATCTTTAGAAGAAGGTGATAGTTAAATTTTAGTTTTCTTCTTCGAGAAACTCAGAATGTTTAGGCAGAATATTGGGTTTAAAATGCTAATATATACATTATGCATTTAAATTATTTGGGTTTTCCTAAAAAAACCTTATAGACTCACAAGAAGTTGAAAATAAAAGTACAGAGAGATTTTGTGTGCCCTTCACCTACCGTCCCCCGTGGTAGTGCTGTAGTATAGTATCACAGCCAGAGAACTGACATTGGTACAGTGGTACAATCTGCAGCGTTTATTCACATTTCAGCAGTTTTACATGCGCGCATGTGCGTGCTTGTGTGTGTGTGTGTGTGTGTGTGTGTTTATATAGTACTAGGCAGTTTTATCACGTGTGTAGCTTTGTGTAATTACCGTTGCAGTCAAGATACAGAACTGTTTCATCACCACAAGGCCACCTCGTGCTACCTCTTTTTAGCCACACACCCCTACCTTAAACCCTGGGAACCAACTAATCTGTTCTCCATCTCTATTATTCAGTTGTTTCACCAATGTTATATAAATGGAAACATATGGTATATAACTTTTTTCAACAAAATGTTTTTAGTTGTAAAATATACACAACATAAAATTTACCATTTTAACCATTTTTAAGTGTACAGTTCACTGACGTTACGTACATTCACAGTGTCTTACAGCCGTTACCTCTGTCCATCTCCATAACCTTTTCATCTTCCCCAACTGAAACTCTGCACCCATTAAAGTCTAACTCCCGGGCCAGCCCGGTGGCGCACTGCTACAGTGCGCCGCTTGGGAGCGCGGTAGCGCTCCCGCCGAGGGTTCGGATCCCACATACAGACCGGTTCCCGCTCACTGGCTGAGCGAGGTGCGGGTGCAGCACTGAGGGTTGCAATCCTGTTGCCGGTCCCGGTCCCGGTCCGGGCGCAACACTGAAGGTTGCGATCCGTTGCCGGACACGAAAAAAGACAAAAAAAAAAAAAAAGTCTAACTCCGTATTCCACCCCCTGCCCCCAGCCCTGGCAGCCACCACTCTGCTTTCTGTCTCTATGAATTCGACTACTCTAGGATACCCATAAAGGAGGAGTCATATAGTATTTGTTCTATTGTGACTGGTTTATTCCACTTTGCATAGTGTCTTTAAGATTTGTGGATGTTGTAGCATGTGTCAGAATTTCATTCCTTTTTAAGGCTGAATAATATTCCGCTGTAGGTATAGACCACATTTTGTTATGCGCTCATCTGTCAGACACGGGTTGCTTCACTTTTGGCAGTTGTGAATAATGCTGCTGCGCACATGGTGCACAATGTCTCTTTAAGTGCTTGCTTTCAGTTCTTTTGGGTATACAGCTGGCCTTCCACATCTATGGATGCAGTCAACCGCAGGTCAAAATATTTGAAAAAAAAAGCGTCCGTATTGAACACGTACAGACTTTTTTTCTTGTCATCATTCCCTAAACAATACATTACCCCTATGATTTACATAGTATTTACAGTGTATTAGATATTATAAGTAATCTAGCAATGCTTTAAAGTATACAGGAGGGTGTGCATAGGTTATATGCAAATGGTGTTTATCAGGGACTTGAGCATCTGTGGATTTTGGTATCCGAGGGAGGACCTGGAACCAGTCCCCCACGGGTACTGAGGGACGACTGTATATCCAGAAGTGCAATTGCCCGATCGTATGGTAATTCTGTTTAATTTTTTGAGGAACTACCAGACTGTTTTTCACAGTGGCTGCACCATTTTGCATTCCTACTTCAATGCACAAGGGGTCCTGTTCCCCACTTCTTGGCAACACTTGCTTTATGGTAACTTGAAGTTGGCTTTTTCTCATGCAGCATAATTCCCCTGAGACACATAAAAATTGTTGTGTGTATCTATAGTTTGTTCATTTTTATTGCTGTCTGGTGGTGTAGACATACCGTAGTTTGTTGTACTGCTCTTCTTCCTTTTTTTTTTTTTTAAATTTATTTTATTTATTGAATCAAAATCGATTATACATATTTTTTGGGTTGAACATTGAGATATGTTGATTAAATCAATATTACTAGCATATATATTGTTACAAATCGTAATTATTCTTTATGCCCCTTATCCAACCTCTCCCCTTCCCCCATTTTCTCCCCCTCCCCCCTCTAATTGCCCTAGATTTCTTCTCTCCTTCTGAAAGAATAATGGTTACTCTGTTAACTTGTTGCCTAGATGATCTGTCCAATGCTGAGAGATGTGATCAGGTCCCCCACTATTATCATAGAGCAGATGCTTCTTTCTGTCACTCTAAAATGGATTTTGTGGAAAGAGACATCCTCTTCTTTTCTTTGTCTCTGCTGGTGACTCTTCTTGTGTGAATGCACTCCAATGGTTGCTGGGCCATCTGCGTGGTGGTTGTGGTGTCTAGCCGCTTTTGCAGCAGCCATGGTTATTGTGGTGGCTGTGGTGGGCCACCCACGTGGAGGTGCTGTTTTTGGCATGCTCCTTGGCACTGGCGGTATGCCTGGTTGTGGGGTGTGTTTGGTCCCCTTCTCCATGCGTCTGGTCACTGGGCAGGCCCCAAGGCACTGGCACCATGTGCCTGGTTGTGGGAGAGGGGTCCAGTCCCCTTCTCCATGTCCTGCGTTCCTGGGTGGGCCCTGAGGTACTGCTGCAGTGTGCCTGGTTGTGGGAGGAGGGTCCAGTCCCCTTCTCCATGCCTCTGGTACCCAGGTGGGCCCCAAAGTGCTGGCATTTTGTGCCTGGTGTGGGAGGAGGGTCCAGTCCCCTTCTGCATACCTCTGGGCCGGGCAGTCCCTGAGGTGCTGGCACCGTGTCCCTCATTGTGGGACAGAGGTCCAGTCCCCTTCGCCTTGCCTCGGGTCTCTGGGGGGGCCCTGAGGAACTAGTGTGCTGTGCCTTGTCGTGGGAGGAGGTTCTGGTTCCTGGCTCCATGCCTTGGGTCACTGGGTGGGACCCAAGGTGCTGGCTTGGTGTGCCTGGTTGCTGGGGAGAGGTCCGGTCGCCTTCTCCATGCCCTGGGTCCCTGGGTGGGCTCTGAGGTGCTGGCATGGTGTGCGTGGTTGTGAGAGGGTGGTCCGGTTCCCTTCTCCATGCCCTGGGACTGTGGGGGGGCCCCGAGGTGCTGGCTTGGTGTGCCTGGTTTTGGGAGAGAGGTCCAGTCCTCTTCTCCATGCCCCAGGTCCCTGGGTGGGCTCCGAGGTGCTGGCATGTTGTGCCTGGTTGTGGGAGGGTGGTCTGGTCCCTGACTCCATACCCCGGGTCCCTAGTGGGCTCCAAGGCGTTGTCTCAGAGTGACTGGTTGTGGGAGGGTGGTCTGGTCCCTGACTCCATACCCCGGGTCCCTAGTGGGCTCCAAGGCGTTGTCTCAGAGTGCCTGGTTGTGGGAGGGTGGTCTGATCCCCTTCTCCATGCTCTGGGTTCCTGGGCGGGGCCCAAGGTGCTGGTATGGTGTGCCTGGTTGTGAGAGGGTGGTCCGGTCCCCTTCTCCATGCCCCGGGACTGTGGGTGGGCCCCAAGGCGCTGGCGTGGTGTTCCTGGTTGTGGGAGAGAGGTCCAGTTCCCGACTCCGTAGCCCGGGTTCCTGGGTGGGCCCCAAGGCCTGGTTGTAAGATGTACTGCTCTTCTAATGTAGGACATTTGGGCAGCTTCCAGTTTCTGACTATTGCTAATAAAGCTGCCGTGAGCATTAGTGTCTAGGTTTTGTGTGAATGTAGGTTTTCATTTTTCTGGGATCAGTGCCCAAGTGTAGAGTTATGGTAAGTGCATGTTTAGTGTTATTAGAAACTGCCATACTTTTCCTGTGTGGCTATACCATTTTATATACCCTATTTGTTTATTTTTAAGTATTGAACTTTACAGATAACTGAGACTTTTCTCCTTATCCATTCTGCATGTTCAGAACTAGGAAACATTGAAATACAATTATTGGATATCCTGAATTGTCTTTTTTTTTTTTTTTTTAGCAACTTCTAGTGAGCATAGGTCATAATTATTTTGCCACTGGCTAAAAATTCTGATGACCTAAGAAAATCTGAACCAATGCTGTCATTAAATGTCATTTGGCATTTTAAATCTGTGTTATCTGATACAGTAGTCTCTAGCCATGTGTGACTATTTAAAATTAAATAAAATTAAGAATTCAGTTCCTTTACTAGCTACCTCTCAAGTGCCCAGTAAGGTACCTGTGGCTGGTGGCTACCATATTAGACAATGCAGATACAGAGCATTTTCATCATTGCACAAAGTTTTATTCGATAGTACTGTTCTAGGATACGTGTTCCAATTTTAATTGCTGTGATAGCATTAAAAATCATATGATTTCATCAGCTTGTCTGCCTGTTTTTTCCTGGGAACTTGACTGATTACAGGAGAGTCCCTAAATGCCACTAAGTGCCCCAGAAGGCTGGCATGGCTGTTACTCATTTTGGCATTCCAGGTGCCCACACAGTACTTGGCCAAGCAGGCCGATTGGGTGATTATGGTGGTTTTGATTGCTGACTAAGGTGAGCTAGAGGTTTTGTTCTGTTCTAGATGAGGATGATGATGAACCAGAAGAGGATGACCACCAGGAGATAAGAGACAAGACTCTGCCCAGGTGGCAGATCTGGCTGGCTGCTGAGCGTTCCCGAGACCAGAGACACTGGCGGCCCTGGCGCCCTGATAAGACCAAGAAACAAACTGAGGAAGACTGTGAGGACCCAGAGAGACAGGCAAGTATCCTCCACTCCCGGACGGAAGCTGACCATGGGGGCTTTTTCTTCTTTCTATTCCTGTTGTGCTGTGGTTATCTGAAAGAAGGTCGCTGGGGCTCCTTTAGCACTTGGCTGGCTTAGGAGATGCCAGCCTGCCACCGTTCATGTCTGTGGAAATTTTCCTCCTGCCCAATATCGAGATAGAAATTTCATTGGCCACTGGTGATGGGGGAGCATACAGACACTTGACCAGATAGTTCCTGGCCCCTAGTAAGGGAGTAGGCTGTCATGGTCACTGCACTGGAGATCATATTCCAGGTTATTCAGGTAATTTTTCACGTGGAACTGTGTGCACTCAGGTTCTAAAAACCTAGAATCACTGTCCTAGATGAGTTAATCGTGTCCACTTTCCCCAGCCCACTCTTGGATCCATGAAGATGTAGCACGTAGATCAGACTCTGGAAGACCAGAGGGACTGGATGTGGAGTCCATATCAGGACAGTCAGCATGCAGCTTGTCTTGCTGAAGAAGGAACTACCTGTTGTGTGCCAGGCACTTCACTTATGTTATCTCTTTTACTGACATTATGTGATTTGGTACATCTTCTCTGTGTTTACTGGCCAGCAGCTTTGGAGGTTTTAAATTAAGATGAAGGAAGAAATTATTTGATATCTGGGACTGACCCGGTTTCACAAGATACCAACTCTGTTGCTTGGCATACGACATGTTACGGGTACACACTGATAGGTTCGTACAGTAACGATGCTCTGTGACCCTCCCTACAAATTAGATGTCCTGAAGGTAGGGAGTTTTTGTCTCTCTTGTTTACTGCTGTATCACCAGTGCCTAGAACAATGATTATCCTGTGGGGAGGGCTCAGTTAATATTCTTGGATGTCCAAGGAGTCTTTGCTGGCACATCTGCTCTGGGCAGAGGGATCAGAACTAGGGAAGGCTGCAGAGTGCCTGGACTGTTTGAGGAGGGCCCTGTGGAGTGGCCAGACTGAAATTGGGATACAGAGAAGTGGGGATAGAGATAGAGAAAAAAGTGATCTCTAGGCAGGAAACAGGGGCCAAATGAAAGGAAAATGCCAGCTCACTGGAATGCTCAAGGAGGTGACTCTGCACGGGAGGCACTTTCCTGGATGAAGCTGAATATTTAGAGAAGAGAGGGATTCTTTTTTTTTTGGTGTTTGAGGATTTTATAGAGGTCTCAGTCACCCTTTTGGAAGTTGGTTCTCTAAGCCCAGCATTCCGGCAGTCTTCCAGAAGCTGATTCCTGGAGCGGACTGCTGCTGTGAGCAATTTCTTGTCGCTTAGCCTTTTCTCTAATCAAAAGCTGGGAGAAAAGAGCTTTCTGATTAATTGATAGTTTTGATTAGTTGAGTTTCAGGTAGTCCATTTTACTGTGCTTATGTTTTGATTTCCTCTTTGCTGAGAGCCACAAAGACCAATCAGATAACCAGCACCTTGAGACAGAGGGTAGGCTCCTTGGCTTTACATTTTTAAATGATTACATGAAATCAGCTATCAACATTTACAGTTAGTGTTAGGCTCTTCCAGTTGCTCTTAACATGGTCTATTGCTCTTGTGGTTTCCTTCTTACTTTGCTGCTGTTTATTTGTTTTTGAGAATAGTTTTTATTGGGCCGGCCCGGTGGTGCACTTGGTAGAGTGCGGTGCTTGGGAGTGCAGTGGTGCTCCCGCCGAGGGTTCGGATCCCATATAGAGACCGGTCCATTCACTGGTTGAGTGCGGTGCTGGCGCGACACCGAGGGTTGCGATCCCGTTGCCGGTCGCGGTACGGGTGCGACACTGAGGGTTGCGATCCCGTTACTGGTCACGAAAAAAGACAAAAAGGAAAAAAAAAAGAATATTTTTTATTTACTAAAGCAATTTTCCCCAAAGAAACCACAAAATAGTAGAGTTCTTATCTTCCATCTTAAAATAAATTTTCACAATTGTAATTTATCAAAGTAACTACAAAAGCAATTATGTGTGCTTTCAGAAGTGAGCATGATTCTAGATTTTCTACAAATCCATTAGGATACTTTGAAAGCTTTTGGTTTAAGCTTATTTGTGTCTTGCCTCCTTCCCAGTATTCCTATGTATGTGAAAAATGTTAATGTCCCCACAGGGCTGCTGACAGTTTTTCTTCAGTTGTTTGGGTTGCCTTGTAAGAACTTTAGCTTTTTTTTGCATTTTGCAGACAACTTAGCTCCTGTCTGTGCAAAATTTATTTTAATTTGAATAATGTTGAATCTTTAGTACATTTACATAAAAAGAATAGTGGAAAAATTTGATCAAATCATTGATGTATCAAACATTAAGTGGGTTATTTTGTTTTGTCTTGGTTGCAGGTGTTGTTTGATGATATTGGACAATCTCTTATCAGACTTTGCAGCCAAGATCTTCAGTTCCGGTTGATTGAGGCCTTTCTGCAGTTCTTGGGTGTGCCTTCTGGCTTCATTCCTCCAGCCTCCTGCCTTTATCTGGCCATGGATGAGAACAGCATCTTTGATAATGGACTTTATGATGAAAAGCCCTTGACTTTTTCCAGCCCTTCATTTTCTGGCATCAGCTGTGTTGGCCGCATGGACCCATTGGGCTGTCCATGCTGGACCAGGGGTCACAATCGAGAGGGCGAGGACTTCATCCGCAACCTCTTTCATCTTGTCATGCCTTTGTTTTTGGGCAAGGAAAAGTCTCAGCTCTGCTTCCTCTGGTTACAGTATGAGATTGCAAAGGTAACTCCAGCCTCCTCCTCCCTGTGTTTGGGGACTTTTCATCTTGTGCAGTGTTTATGAGTAGGATTGCAAGGCTCTGAGTGCTCCTCTGGGAACTGTGCCAAGCACCTCCTCCTTCAGTGACTCCTGAAGGCACCTCATGTGTGTTTGGTCCTCAAAGGGACCAGAGTGACGAGGAGGAAGGCAGGAGTTAGTTCATCTGCCTCAATGACACTGGAGCTGTTTATGGTGTTGAGTCTGGCATTACCAGATGCCTGTGATTATGTGAGCAGTTAATGTTAAGAACAAGCTTAAACTTAAGCAGGGTTAGAGGATTTGTGGGTTTATTAAAATAGATAAAATAAGCTACTTACTGATCCTGCTCTTTATATCTAATAAAAATTAGTCTGGATTGACTCTTCTGCCCTCTGCTGGCCACTAGTTAGTATTGACTCTTACCACTCAAGGTTCTAAAGCTTCGCACACACCAGGTTGTATTAAAATAGTGTCTCTGATGAAATTTGGTGGCCACGTGTCTTTGAGGAAGAACATCTGGAGTATATCAGCCTTGTTTATTGAGATTTATGGTGGAACCCTGGATTTTGGGGCACCTGTGTCTGGTAAAGTCCTGATTTCTCACTCAGAGAGCCTCAGTGTTTACAAACGTATGACAAAGTATAGGCGCCTTTGTGCCGTCAGCGCTTTCTAAATGTGGCAGTACAAAGGGATAGGTTTAAAATTACAGAGCACTTGGTTTCGTTCTTCTCTTTCTGCCTGTAGGTCATTTGGTGTCTGCAGACTAAAAGCAAGAAGAGATTAAAGTCACAGGGGAAGAACTGCAAAAAACTAGCCAAGAATCTCCTTAAGGAGCCAGAAAACTGCAACAACTTTTGTCTCTGGAAGCAGTATGCACATCTGGAGTGGTTGATGGGCAACATAGAGGACGCCAGAAAAGTTTTTGACATAGCACTAAGCATGGCAGGAAGCAAAGAACTGCAGGACCACGAACTATGTGAGCTCAGTCTGCTCTATGCCCAGCTGGAGGTGGAGCTGGAGCCTGACTTGAGAAGGGGCACTGCAGCCCGAGCCGTTCATATACTGACCAGACTGACTGAGAGCAGTCCCTACGGACCCTACACTGGGCAGGTCTTGGCTGTTCACATTTTGAAAGCTCGAAAGGCTTACGAGCACGCGTTGCAGGGCTGTTTGAGTGAGAGCTGTGTCTCTGATCCACCTCCCACCAATTCATTAAACCGTCTAGTTAGCTTGGTCAAATGCTTTATGTTTTTCCAGTATTTGACCAAAGGGATTGATGCTGCTGTGCAGATATCCGAGCAGGTATTTGCAAAACTGAAGGACTCTGTTTTCACCTCCCAGCGTTTGACCAGTATTCTCGAAACTGTCACTCTGCTGCACATGAGTCTGCTGCGATTTCACATGAAAGTCAGTGTTTACCCTCTCACCCCTGTGCGAGAGGCATTCTCAGAGGCTTTAAAGTTGTATCCGGGCAACCAGGTTCTTTGGAGGTCATATGTACAGATTCACAGTAAGTCCCACAGTGCCAGCAAGACCAGAAGATTCTTCGATGCAATCACGAGGTCTACCAAACCCTTGGAGCCTTGGTTGTTTGCAATTGAAGCTGAGAAAATGAGGAAAAGACTGGTGGAAATGGTTCAGAGGTAATCACAGGCCGTCTTGTTCATGTGTTCCACAAGCCCCTGTGGAATGCTCGCCGCATTCCCGCTGGCTTGCTAGGTCTCAGGAATACAGAAGTGGACACTGCACAGTGCCCGGAACACCTGCTGCATGCGGGTGCTCTAGGTGTTGTAGAATAACATGTGGAAAGATGAGCAAGATGCTTACAAGGTAGCAACATCTTTCCTTAGAGGCTTTGGTGGCTGTCTTCCTAGGCCATGGTTCTAGAAGGGGAGTCTGCATGTTGCTTCTGGTATGCATGGGTGGTGACTGTCACACCATCAGGTATCTGAGAAACTATGACAAAAGCATATGGTTAAAAGCACAGGCTCTGGGGTTCCCTTCTCTGTATTCCATTGCCAGCTGTGCCACTTCGTGGCTGAGTGACCTAGGGCAAGTCACTTCACCTCTCTAACAGGTTCTTCTGTCAAATGGGAATAATTAAAGAACCTACCTCAGGGTCGCTCTGAGGGGTCAGTGAGGAAAGTGCTCGGCACAAAGACTGGTTAATAATTGGTAGCTTCTATCAGTATTACTAGTGATAACAGCGGCACATTTTAAATATCATTTTTTGATATAGGGTTTTATATGTGAAAGTTAGTCTAGGGACACAATAGCTTAGGCATCATCGTTCCTTCTGGAGTCTTTGCTCTTGCTTCACTCTGGCCTTCTAAGTTATGTAGAATTGCCTTTGAGTAGTATTTCCCTTTACTCTTTTTTTATGTCTTCCATGGGGTGTTTCATTCACTCCATGTAAGTCTTAACTATGTCTACTTTAAATTGAAAGATCTTTCCTTCCCTTAAAATAGAATTTGCCTTCTGCTGATTAAAGGGTAGGTTTCTTTAGAAAACATAAAAGCAAAGAGTTTGCCTGAGACTTGTAGACAGACTCAGCAGGTGTAGACCCCACAGAACCCTGGACCCAGCCTTCCTCTGGCCTCAGAGCAGCCACATCACACCTGCAGTTGGCACCACTGTGCTCACACACCGAGGGACACACTCCCCTGACACTCTGATCCAGTTGTTGCTGACACTTGTCATCATGGTCTCTTCCTGCTGTCATGTTGGGTGAGAGAACTCGTGTCAGAGTTACATGAGCCTTTTCCTTGCAGGGTAGATGGCAGAGAGATCCACGCCACGATTCCTGAGACCGGCTTAACACATCGCATCAAAGCCCTGTTTGAAAGTGCATTGCGGAATGACAGTGGCAGCCAGTGCCCCTTACTGTGGAGGATGTATTTGAAGTTTTTGGTGAGAAAATATGTAGACTTTTTCTTGTTACGCAGAGTTCTGCTTCTTCCTTCATAAGTGGGAAGTGTAGGTGTCCAGGGCCCTTTTGTGGGGAAGCAAGGAGGGCTGTATTTTTATCCCACACCATCTGGCATTGGTTAATCCTACGGGAACCCTGGTGGAATAATGTCAGGTCTCTTAGGATTTGGGAAGTGGTTGCAGGTTGCATAATTTGTGAATGTGAGTGTACGGACTGAAAGGTGG
This sequence comes from Galeopterus variegatus, assembly GCF_000696425.1. Lineage (NCBI taxonomy): Eukaryota > Metazoa > Chordata > Mammalia > Dermoptera > Cynocephalidae > Galeopterus > Galeopterus variegatus. Next base: position 69,829 of record NW_007735581.1, read on the forward strand.
TACTTTGGCTTCACGGAGTCTGTGAATTGGCCTGGTCCTGGGTTAAAGGCCTGCTGTTGGATGGGCCTCATTTACTGTAATCATCTACTGTCAAGTTGCATGTCGTTTTAGAAAGTTTTCTAGGCCTCTTGCACGCTATTTTAGTTCAAAGCTACTCAGTCACATCTAGGTGACCTCCAATGAATATTGTACCTTCAGAAGCCAGAAGTGACCTTCCTTATTCATAAATTTTATGTATCTAATTATTTCCATCGGGTAAATTCTCAAAACTCAAAGTATTTGAACGTTTCTATTTGACATATGACAGACCTGGGATGTGTAAAGAGATAAAGATAGTAATTTGGGGGTTAGGGGAGGATTGGGCCTTCCGCTCACTTCTGTCTTAGATTCCAGAATTCATCTGGGTGTGCCTCTCTGACCGCTGAGAGCGGGCATGTGCTGAAGGCTTAGGGGGAGACAGGGCACACTGTCTCAGGACAGCTGCTCATCTGCACATCCAGGAACAATGGCCACGTTCTTGGGGGCATAAGTCGGCATCAGAAATGAATGACCATAAAAGTGGTGCATTCCCCTGGCATTTATACTTTACATCCAGGAGCTCGGATTTTCCCTTGTGTGAGATGGAAACCTTAAGAAGGTCACATAGTGATGCGGTGTTCAAGGTGCATTCATGGCCTGTGAGCAGGACACTGCCTGTCGATCAGAGATGGCAGCTTGGTGCAACAGAGTCTGGAGAGAGAGCTGTGTTTATCACATCTCCACTCTTATCATCAGGCTGCTCAGTGGAGGGAGCAGGTTAGATGCTCCGTGATATTTCCAGTGCTGATATGCTGCCAGTCTTTCTGAAATGAAAGCCCTTCACATTTAAAAAGGGAGAGCTTGCAAATTTGCTGCTTTAACTTCCTCAGTCTTTTATAGGCAGAGATGGGGGTAAGGTGCAAACTCACAATATTTTTACTGAGAATCTGCTGAGAGCCAAGTTTGGTTGGATTGTAGGAAAAAAATGCAATTGACTTAGAAAAAAAAAATCTAGGCCCTTAAGGACTTTCTCTTTTTGGAAAGGTCATATTGGAACTAAGGATTAATTAGAGCAGTGACTTCCTGTAGTAGTTCCTGAGGCATCTGGGCGGGCACCTCGCACTTTATGAAACTGAAAAAATCAAATTATGGCCAAAATGCAAGGTATAGGCAGCAATTGCCAGGAGAGGCAGGAGAGCAAGCCCGGGGCCGTCATGAAAGGGTGAGGCTCTGTGGAGGAGCGAGGTGTTTGCTGTGCACGCGTCCCTTCCTGTGCAGGCATCCACACACAGGAGCGTGCTCGCGTGCATGCAGGCCCATTTGCTTGCTTGCTTGCTTTTTCCCTGCAAGAATGACCGAAGGAATGAAAGCTTACTGTTGGCCATGGAGAATGTGGGGGGAAAAGGAATTGGACAAACAGCAGTGAATGTTTTCCGCTAAGGTTGGAACTTAGCAGGCCACTGTTCTGCACACACATTAACACATTCAGCCAAACTTTTTTTTTTATTGGCTAAAATTGCAGTTATTTCCTAGATTTTTAGAGTCCTTTATTTTTGTCACCTACCTACACAATAAAGAAGGAAATTTAAGTATATAAGCCAGTTAACTGATTTCATGGAATGGATGAAAGTAGTCTTAATAAATAAAAAGGGAACAGTGGCATTTCTGAATTGTTAATCATCAGATTTTCTTACACCCTCCAGTACAGTTTCTTCTTCATCCTGTTGACAGCTGGCAGAAGTCAGGATATATTGAAAGGCTGCCATTTACCAGAGCTGTGGGCGGGAAAGAATCCCCTTCAGTTCCCCTCTCTAGGGAAGGATGAATAAGCCTCCGGGCAGGGTGTCAGTCTCCCTTAGGAACATGCAGATGAAGCATTGTGGAAATCTTTCTTTTCTTATTTGACAAGGGCTGGCTATTGGTTTTGTCAGATTACTTTAAAAAGCTAACATTTGCTCAGACTTCTTTGTAATGAGATAAGAACAGAGAATTGAATTTTGCAAAAGCCTGAAGACCTTCAGCCCTCCCATTTTCTTAGAGATGTTGCTTCCCCCGTGTGGAGGTGGCTCACGTCAGATAAGAAGGTACAAATGTGCCAAAACAAGTGATTACTAAGCGCCACATTGCTTCTGTAGACAGAGAGCTGGAACGTCACTACGTGGTGGATGGGGCTGGCCTGCTGGGCACCTGCCTCTCCACGCTGCCGCTGTTATTGTCCCCCCGGCCCTGCCTGTGTAGGGGAGAATCTATGATGGCCCAGTCCAAGTCTGACTCACGGGTGCCCACAAGCATCTTGTTTGCTGAGTTCTTCATAGGGTGCGTGGGGCGCTTGAAGGGATGCACGGACGAAGGAAGCACGCGAGACCCGGACTAATAGTTCGCCAGAGAAGTTCCGCTTTATTCAAGGACTGCACGTACATTTATAGGGTGCTGTGCTCTGGGGCGGGAGAGAGAGTGGACGGGGTGGTAACTGATTGGACGGGGCGGTAACTGATTGGATGGGGCTGGACAGGACCCCCATGGGGTCCCTACATTCCTCCCTTTTTCCTCTATTGTGGGGAGTGGGTCTCCGTGATCTTCGAGCTACTTCCTGCTGGACGGGGACGTAGTAGGGGAAGAGGAATTGGGGGAAGATTGGGGGTTTTGTAACAGGACCCAAAAGAGGGTAGAGAATAAGATAATTTCGAAGGGGGAGAACTCTAGAAAGGTTCCCTGAAGCCACAGGTCGGTGATTTGTTGAGTCCAGTGTGTGTAGGAGGCTGTAGGGGAGAGCATCCAGGCATCTGCAGCCAAAGCTTCCAGGAACAAGAACCATCGATGAGGCAGGTCCAT
>NW_007735581.1:73243-73480 GCF_000696425.1 Galeopterus variegatus
TGCCCTGGTCTGCCGTGAGGAGGTCTAATGCGTGGTGGTTCTGTAGGGTAACTTTAGCTAGGGAGGTGATTTGTCTTTGTAAGGCAGATAGAGATTCAGCTGTGGAGGTGAGGGCCTTTTGTAGTTTGTTTTTAACATCTTGTACCGCCCATAAAGTATGTCCTAAGGCCCCACCGGACAGGCTGGTTGCAACAATTGATGTTGTTAAGGACATTCCCACTAGGACTGGGAGAAAGA
>NW_007735581.1:74480-75005 GCF_000696425.1 Galeopterus variegatus
GTTAAGGACATTCCCACTAGGACTGGGAGAGTGGAATGAAGAATGGGGTTAAGGGGTGGATGATCCCAGAAAGCAGTGATAGGAGTGTGGTTGGGGGTGTTATCGGGGTCCCATAGAGGAACATCGGGAAGGCTGAGGGGTGTAGAGGAAGAATTGGAAGGGAGTGAGGTAATGTTTACAGGGACAGCAGCCAGAAGTGGGCGTAGCAAAGAGGCACAATGGAAGCAATTGTTAGGAGGGGTAGAGTTGAAGAAAGTCTGGTTAAGGAAGATAACGGTTTCAGAAATAATTTGTTGTCAGGTGTAGACGGGAGAGCGCTGGTTGGCAGCGTTTATCTTTGAAGAAAGGGTTTCTTCTTGCTGAGAAATGTGATGTACAGCATATAAGCAAACGTGNCCACCAGTGACAATAATCTTTGGTTTGATCAAAAAGAAAACATAGATATGGGGAACCGGCTCGAAGGATTAATTTACTCCCTGTAAGGGGAATGGTAACGAGACTTCGGCATCCAGCTGTAGAACAATC
>NW_007735582.1:0-993 GCF_000696425.1 Galeopterus variegatus
AGTGAATTTGTACAACTGCTACATCTGTAATTCTACTCTTCTACAGTGTGTAAAAAATTTAGATTCCTGTTCAAAAATAGATAACCCACTCTGCTTAATCAAACCCTAATTTTAAGTATTTTGAATTATGGAAATTAACCACAGCTTCACTGTAAGATAAGTAGATATTTATTGTACATGTCAGGATTCAGAATATGTTATTAGAAAAAAAACAAAAGCTTTTTAAAATGAAAAGATAATTTGTTAATTGTCTAATAATGGCAGAAGTCTGCAAGATCCGCCGAGGACTTTCTCTGTTGATCCTCCACCAAATTTAGATCAGTATTGGCCATTGAGTACTAATGTATTGCTGCAAAACTGAATTGAAATTTGTTTTTTAATTTTGAATGGATGTGTTACTAAACTTTCCTATAGTTCCAATGCCTTTCAGTCTCAGGAACAGCTTATACCACACTTAAAAGGCATATAAAATACTATTTATAATAGCTGTTGTTTTTCCTATTAATGCTTTTTAAATTGACTTATTTTCTTAGATTGGCAACTTCCATTACAGCTCAGGTTGTTAGAGACTTGGATATAAAAGGAACTCTGGTGGATAATTAGTATACTATGACTACCTCTGGGAAGAAGTTATATTTTTGATAAATACCGCTGAGTACAGCTAGTATATGTTTAGTACTTATTTTCAGCTAAACTTAAAATTAACTCATGTCATGTGAAGCGCAGCTATGAAGGATTTTGTTTTCTCAAATAGATATCTTCTTTCAAACATAACAGTCCTTTGTGACTTTAGATGCTCACTTACTCAGAATTGAAAATGCTACTTTATATAAGACCCAGTGACTAGAAATATAAAGAGGTTGCCCCTTGGAGCTATTGCACGTGCAGAAACCACTGCTGGTTCTCTCCCTGATGTTCTTTGCCCATCCCACAGTGGTGGTGTTTTCTAATATTGGTTCACAGCTGTTTCCTTTTCTGGAGAATTTTCCTCAA
>NW_007735582.1:5479-6214 GCF_000696425.1 Galeopterus variegatus
CTCTACAGGACAGGAATACAACTTAGTACTAACAAGCTGACACTGTTGTCTTTGTAAACATTGCACCCCGCCCCCCGGTCTCTCCAGTGTCTGAATCATCACACCTGTGAGGGCATTCCACTGCGCTGGTGTGTTTTTCCAAGTTATCACTGGTGGAATATCTAGCAATTGGGCCACCAACTTGTGCCAGGGATGCATCATGATAGCATCTTCTTTACCCACTAAGTGCTTTGTGAGCTAGTCCCATATCCTCATTCTCTCACCTATTTTCTTGGGCCACTCTCATTACCACTTGTGTTTGTTTAGGCCTACTGAGAAGTAAATACCAATACAAGATTGTTTGAGATTTATTTGAGAAGGGAACAGAAGAAGGTAGTAGGTCCCTTCAGACTGTGACTCCTGTGGAAGGAGGTGGGAAAGTAAGGAGGACAGGGTAGGAAGAATCCTGGATGTCAGCACAATTCTAAGAAAGGTTGAGCCAAGCCAATGAGAAGTCCTTGATCCAAAAACCCAGCATCTTGCAATAATGGGCTTGCCTTAATACTTTCACCATGCTCAGTCATTGGCCAAGAGCAACTCTCAAGGGTGGCCTTAGCACAAAGGCAGTGTTGGATCCACTGCGACAGTAGATAGGTCATCAGTCAACTATGCTCTCTGTAGCTGGAGATCTGAGCAGTGAATTTGTACAACTGCTACATCTGTAATTCTACTCTTCTACAGTGTGTAAAAAATTTA
>NW_007735582.1:8154-9868 GCF_000696425.1 Galeopterus variegatus
TAAGATGGTAAATTTATTAGCAATAAAGTTCTGGAGAAGAAATTCAGATTGTAGAAAAATAAGTGGAAAGATGTGAAAATGGCTGCAGGGAAATTTCACCTGCTATAGCCAATAGGTTACTGATCCTGAAGTCTGGAAAAACAAAAATAAGTTAATTATAAGCATTTCTATTTTCTATCTCATTGCAAAGGAAAGATTTGAATAAAGACATACAACCTGGGATAAAAGCCGTCTCATCTTCAGTACCAAGCTAACAACTTTCCGTATGGATAAGCAAATGGAGGGGAAAGAGACACCAGTCATATGGAAAGATTCAATTGCTTAAATGATTGTAACACTGAAGAATAAAAGTAAATTTCTCTTACAAAATAAAGTTNAGTGAATTTGTACAACTGCTACATCTGTAATTCTACTCTTCTACAGTGTGTAAAAAATTTAAGATTCCTGTTCAAAAATAGATAACCCACTCTGCTTAATCAAACCCTAATTTTCACTGTAAGATAAGTAGATATTTATTGTACATGTCAGGATTCAGAATATGTTATTAGAAAAAAAAAACAAAAGCTTTTGAAAATGAAAAGATAATTTGTTAATTGTCTAATAATGGCAGAAGTCTGCAAGATCCACCGAGGACTTTGTTGATCCTCCACCAAATTTAGATCAGTGTTGGCCATTGAGTACTAATGTATTGCTGCAAAACTGAATTGAAATTTGTTTTTTAATTTTGAATGGATGTGTTACTAAACTTTCCTATAGTTCCAATGCCTTTCAGTCTCAGGAACAGCTTATACCACACTTAAAAGGCATATAAAATACTATTTATAACAGCTGTTGTTTTTCCTATTAATGCTTTTTAAATTGACTTATTTTCTTAGATTGGCAACTTCCATTACAGCTCAGGTTGTTAGAGACTTGAATATAAAAGGAACTCTGGTGGATAATTAGTATACTATGACTAACTCTGGGAAGAAGTTATATTTTTGATAAATACCTCTGAGTACAGCTAGTATATGTTTAGTACTTATTTTCAGCTAAACTTAAAATTAACTCATGTCATGTGAAGCGCAGCTATGAAGGTTTTGTTTTGTCAAATAGATATCTTCTTTCAAACATAACAGTCCTTTGTGACTTTAGATGCTCACTTACTCAGAATTGAAAATGCTACTTTATATAAGACCCAGTGACTAGAAATATAAAGAGGTTGCCCCTTGGAGCTATTGCACATGCAGAAACCACTGCTGGTTCTCTCCCTGATGTTCTTTGCCCATCCCATAGTGGTGGTGTTTTCTAATATTGGTTCACAGCTGTTTCCTTTTCTGGAGAATTTTCCTCAACCACTGGGAGCAGACCCACCCATAAAGTTAGACACTGCCTCTACACTTCCCACCCCCATGGGAAACCCACCGACAATACTACTGATGCAAGGGCACAAAAGTTCAGCCCCTTTCCATGAGGCTGGAAGAACTGTCATGTGATTCATGTTTCAGCACTCTCTCAAAAAATCACTTGCCTGTTTCATACTCAGCAACTGTAGAACCCAACCTAATACACATATTTTTTAACCCTAATATATGATATATATTACATAATATATAATATTATAATTTTTTAAAAATCCATGAGCTTTACATATGGGATATACTTTCTTTTAAGTAAGATGGTAAATTTATTAGCAATAAAGTTCTGGAGAAGAAATTCAGATTGTAGAAAAATA
>NW_007735582.1:10218-19175 GCF_000696425.1 Galeopterus variegatus
AATTGCTTAAATGATTGTAACACTGAAGAATAAAAGTAAATTTCTCTTACAAAATAAAGTTATAGTAAGAACAACTTTTAAAACTCCAATGTATCAAAAGATATGAGAGGCACTAAAATGAATAAATCATGAAGCAATTGCTTAAATGATTGTAACACTGAAGAATAAAAGTAAATTTCTCTTACAAAATAAAGTTATAGTAAGAACAACTTTTAAAACTCCAATGTATCAAAAGATATGAGAGGCACTAAAATGAATAAATCATGAAGTCAGAGTATCTTGACATCAGGAAAGACTTTTTCCAAGACGAAAAATGTGATGGCTAATTCCAAAACTAAACTGAGACCTCTTCAGTCCAATCATGAGAAGTGTACTAATCACGTCTTTCATTTTTTTGATGTTTTGCATCTTGGGGCTTTGCTGACCATGGAGTGGTTGCCAAATCCTAGAGACAGGTAAATTACTCACCTGCTAGAATGTCTTTATTTTGCCAACTAGCCAGTCCAGACCCCATAGCCCCAGCCATATCCTTTATCAGTATCTTCCACTCTGGGCCACAATCCACCTGCCTGAATCACCCTAGGGCCAGGTACCAGACAACTAGAAAGAGTCTGTACATGCCAGAATCTGCTGAAATTATTCAAACAATTCAATCCTAAACCTGCTTACCATGTCTCACCTGTTCCTTCCCACACAAATCACAATAAAAGCTCTTGCCCATGTTCTCCCCACTCCACCTACCTCCAGACCAACTCCAGTGCTTCTCCTGCAGCCCTGCATGAAATGCCATGCCTCCTATTCCTAGGGATCTAATAATAAACCTCTTCCTTCATGACAGTCATTTCCATGCCTGCATGCTTTACTTTACATGATTGGAACACATCCTCTCTGGTTTTCCCAAAAGGCTCTCAGGAAAGAGCCTGAGGTTATAAAGACCATGGTACTAAGACTGAATCTCAGTCGGCCCATATCAGGAAACTCTAAAACATAGTCCTGACCCTTGTCTCAGTTTCTTCTCCTTCCTGTCCAGTGGAGAATATATTCAGTCACTTCACCATCTCCACCATGTTTTGGATCAGGAGAAAAGCATGTATATATACACAGAGTCAGCATGGAGTGAGACTTTTCGACATTTGGGAAATTCTGGTCTGGGCCACAACATCATAATGTGAAGAAGGAGCAGGAATTCAAAACCTGGGATCTGAATCAGCCACAGAAATAACTTTTTCTCAATTTTTAATGTCCCTCTGGTTTATCTCCTTGCCAGCTCCCAAAATAAAATACCAGTGCCTACCACTCCCTTCTAGATATTAATCCCTATGTTACTACTTCCATAATTTTGCATTGCTTTCATGTTCTTAAAAAAGGTACTTACTTTTCAAGTACCAAGAGCATTTAGAATGCAGAGAGTATGAAGGTGGGGATGCTGTCCCTTTGTTATCTGCAGAGTCCCCAACACCTAGAATAGTGACTGGGACATAATAGAAATGGAATATTTGCTTAAAGTAATTTGATTTTCTGATTTCGAACAATTTCTAAGTGGGAACGTTTCATCAATGTCTATTCCCTCTGAGTCAAATGCAAAAAAGCTCCTCAAAAGGAAGGGGTGCTTTACCAATACTGAAAGAGACTGGTATTACCACAATTCCATGAGCAAATTTCACAGATGAGGTGCCAGTACTCAAAGAAGCCATGCAGGCTGTGCAAAACCCCATTGCTGTTAAAGCAAGGGCCAGACCTATAGGTTATCCCAGGCTCCTCATACCCAGAAAAATGGTTTTTCCTTTTGCCTCATGGGATTTTCCTGTTATCTGACCTATTGAATAAATAATGTCATTTACTGTTTCTAATCATTTCTGAATTTAAATAATACTTCAATCATCTTGACCTTTTCTAACTTGCAGTTGAAATGTTATGTAAATATTTCACTTGCTGCAAACACTACAAAAGAGTAATTTTATAGCTAAGACAGTTGTGATTTTTACCCAAAAATGCAAATATCATCCCAGGTTATTAATGTTGAAGATGAAAAATATAACAACTCAATTTCATTTCCCATGTGTTCAATTCTCTGAGATGACCCAGAAAAGTTAGAAATTATTAAACTGTGGAGAAAACTCCAGAAGAGGAACTCACACCAAGATAATTTGTCTTCCAAATACAAAGATCACTCTATTGCTTTCTTAAAAGATTTCCTCTTGAATACAGCATTCTGATTGTAGAAAGAAAAGGCATCCAGAGCGCATCAGTAATTTTCTGACTTCTGAATGTGCAGTCTATTCCAAATGTAAAACACATCTCTGTGGGAAAGCATTTATTTTAATGAGAAAACTCCTCAAGGGAAGAAATGTTTCTTACTAAATACACTAATCACTTAGAATCCCCAGAGGCACTGTATCATACTCAACTTTTGACACTTTTTATGTATATTTCTGAAATTTCTTAGAACCATAAAATGAAAACTATTGAGTGAATGTTATAGTCTTTATGTTTTGGTCTCTGCAATCTCTACTCTGTTGAATGTGATCTTAATGCCACTTGTGAATATTAACTATAATGATAAAGCAAAATATAATTTTTTATTTTTCTTATTATTCTGACTTTTAATAGTTAATTAGGTTCAAGATGAAGAGGATCAAATGCAAATGTCTCTCCATGAGAAGACAGAAAATGGGAGTCTCCCCATCTTAGGTGATCTGATCCTGAGGCTCTCTGAAGTCAGGTGTACAATCCTTACTTTAGATATAAGGAAACTGAATCTGATGTTCAGGGACTTGAACTGACTTTTCACCCAAAGATGATAAAATCTTTAAAGGAGGATTTAATGATCAAAATAACAACCAACTGCTCTCATCCCTGATTGTTCTGTCCTATATAGTTTTAAAACACAAATTTTTACTTCCTCGTTCCTTCTTTAACAAATTGGACCTATCTTCACTTGAAAAAGACCTGCACAAAGATAACAGGAAATGCTTACTTTTGTTTCATCAAATCAGGTTAGACACAATTTCTAACAGTCTATGTTAAACACAGAGCTGTCATCTTTGTTTTAAAATTAACTGTGAACGGTTCTGACACATAAAAAGATGCTGGCTGTGCTTTTGCTGATACTCTAAAATGGATGGGAAGGCGAAATCAACTCGCAAAATTAGATGTTTGGGGTTTTTTTCCTAACAGTCTACAAAAATGCTGTGGAAGGGATAGTACACAGTAAAGACTTGATGCACTAAACAAGACAACGGGAATATTTCTCTCATGTGATGGATAAGCAGAAAATGATGATTAAAATACAGCCACTCTTAGTTGCTATTCCTTTTGCCTAAATTTCACTAAGTATTCCTCTTCTTATTGGAGCCCAGGAAAATTTAAATTCACACAGCTCTCAGATACTTGACTGTCATTTATTCCCCGGCCAAAGAGTTTATGGCACAGGAACTCAGTAACACTGAAAAGCAATTGTCCTGCATCCAGCACCTCATTTTTCATATTTGTACCATATATGATCAGTATTTATATCATACCAACACAGTGGAGAAAATATGATCATAAATAAAATCGTTTCTCTGCCCCTAAGAAGCTCAGGCTATCAAGTAGATAAAAATGCAATATGAGAGAAAAACTCCTGTAGCAGAGGAGAAAATTATGTTCGTGGCAGCAAGATGAGAGAAGAAAGCAATTCTGCTTGAGGGACATGGGGTAGGCTGCACAGAGAAGATGGTGTCTGAGTTTTGAGGTTAACATTGGGAAGGACTTTGCCAAGTGAAGAAAGATAGCATAAGGTAATTCAGTAGATGGTAAAGAAATCAGTTGGATAATACTTCCAGAGGATGAATGTACTCATAAGGAAGAAAATTAGACTAGGAATATAACTTAAAGCTAGGTTGAGAAATTTTTATAAATCCTATTCAATTTAGGGGAAGAATTTTTGTTTCAAATCCATTAGGATGCATTCAGCTGAGAAAGACATAAATTCAAAATGGCTTAACTAAATACCTGTCCCAGACAATGACAAAAAAGGAAATAGGCTCCTTTAAAGATTATCTATTTTAGGTCTTTTCAATGTCATCAAAGACACAGGTTCTTTCCTTCTTTCAACTTGACCACTCTCAACATGCTGTTTTTGGCCTTGCAAGACAGCTGCAGCAGGTGCAAATGTCACATCTTCACACAACAGAGCCCAAAGGCAAGAAGAGAGCATCTCTTCTTTTCATCCCTATGTAAAGAGATAATTTTTTCCCCAGAACTCCTCAATAAATATTCCTTCATTTCTCATGACCAAGAATTGTGTTATATAATTATTATTCCTAAGCCAATTAATAGCCGAGGGGAATGGAATTAACATGATTAGCTTAAACTAATCATGAGAGATTTACCCAGTTTGTGTTGAAGCACAAACTGATTGATGGAGTTTGATGTGTTGTCCCCTCCAAAACTCATGTGGAAATGTGATCTCCAGTGTGGCAGTGTTGGAAACTGATTGAGTCTTGGGGGCAGATCCCTCATGAATGGATTAATGCTTTCCCTGGGGGAGGGGGAGTAATGAGTGAGTTCTCGCTCTATTAGTTCCCACGAGAGCTGGTTGTTTAAAAGACTCTGGTGCCTCCTCTCTCTCTTGCTTCCTCTCACCATGTGATCTACTTGTACCCACTGGCTGCCTGCCACTTTCCGTCATGAGTAGAAGCAGCCTGAGGCCCACACCAGATGCAACTGTACCAGAATCGTAAGCCAAATAAACCTCTGTTCTTTATAAATTACCCAGTTTCAGGTACTCTGAATGGACTAAAACACTGATCTGACCAAGATTTACCCAGTTTGTGTTGAAACATATTGTCTTTGAATACCGAACTAAAATATAGGTTTTCCTGGCTAACAACGAACAAAAAGAAGAAGACAATGTTTGCCAGAAGACCTCAGCCTACAAGAAGAGAGAGACAAGCAATGACCAGCCAGACTCTCATTTAAAAACAAAGTAGATTTTGGTGAGGGATGTTGATAATGGAGGGAGACGTGTGGGGACAGAGAAGTAGATGAGAAATCTCTACACCTCTTCTCAGCTTTGCTGTGAACCTAAAACTACTCTTTAAAAAAAGTCTTTAATTAAAAAAAAAAAGAAATGTACAAATTATATCTGTATGCAGCCCATTCTGTGTTTTGAAAAATTGTACAAAAGTTAATTTTCCTAATGTAATTAAATGAATTTTTAAATGCAAATAATTATACTTTGGACTAAACTCTGATTTAGTAAACTTGTCAAGTTTTACATAGATTAAGACAATTCAGCTCTCTCTGCATTTATTTATTGTCCTTTCAGGAGTGGTTTTCTATTTTTTTCTAATTTTGACAATTTCAGAAATGTTAAGCCAAGTTTCACTCGGGCATTAATATTCTACTTCAGTAAATATTTATAAAATATATTTATACACAATACACTTTAGAATATTCCTGCGTATTATTATGTATCTTTTTTCCATTTTGTCTATTCTAGAGTGTTTTATTACAGCATTGCTGGGGTATAACTGATATACGATAAACTGTACATATTTAATTTGTACAGTATGTTAAGTTTTGATATATGTGTACACCAGTGAAACTATCCTATTATTTTAGAAGTGTGGAGCATCTCCCTGAATCTTCAGCACATGTGTATAAGGAAAATGCCTGAGTCTGGGGAAAACAAAACAAAACAAGCCAACAAACAAAACACCTGAAAGGAGCAGAGGGAATAACTTTCAGGGCTCACACAGGTTTGGGAATAGTGGTTGTATCTGCCAAACAGAGTGGAAAACTTCATAACTTATGGGAGATAGAGTACTAAGTACGGGCATTTCCTGATAGTGGGGTAAAAATTAGCCCTAGACTATAGACTGCTCTTGTCCTGGCTAAAAAAGATTAAAATTTAAGCCTCAGAATGATCAAGTTCTTTCCAAGCAACTTACCAATTATCAGAACAGAACAAAGTTCAGTAATATTTATAGGAATACAAAATTATTCAACACCCAGAAAGTTTTTTTAAAAAGTCTGGCATCAAATAAAAAAATTACCCATCGTGCAAACAAACTTGCAAATAAAAATATAATAAGCAGAAGGAAACAGTCAATAAGAAAATCTAGATATGACACTGGTGTTAAAAATAGTGGACAAAGACATCAAATCAGTTATACTAATAATAATCCATACACTCAAGAAGACAGAGGAAATATTGAGCTTGTTACATAAAGATATAAAAAATATAAAAAGAACCCAAATAAAACTTTTAGAAATAAAAAACATAATGTCTGCTACGAGAAATTCATTGGATGAGATTAAAGCAGATTAGATATTGATTTTAAAAAAGATCTGTAAACTTGAAGACATACCAGTAAAAACCATCCAAAATAAAACTCACTGATTTTTGTCAAAGATGCCAAGGTAATCATATGGGGGAAAAGATGGTTTTTCAACAAAAAGTATCAGAACAGTTGGGTATCTATATACACACACATGCAAAATCCTGATTCACATTTTGTACTATAAACAAAAAACAACTTAAAATTGATCATGGGCTTAAATGTAAAACATGAAAGCATAAAACTGCCCTTCCTCTTTCTACACCCACCATTATTTTCCAAACAATAGCCCCCAGAGTAAAGCACAGAGTAGTGAACTCTTGGGCACTGTAATTTTTTATGTGCCCTATGAGAGAAGAGCCTCCAGAGTAGTAAAAAGAGCCAGGAATAGTGTGCATGGAGTTACACAACTGTACCTGTGTATGCAGATGGTCAAAGGGAAATCTACTTGCCCTGCTTGTTGACAAATACTGTGTCTGAGAAATATCACTTTTGTCAGAGGATGAAAAATAAGAGAAAATCACAAATTAACCTCTGCATAATACTCTGTTCCATGCTGTGAAAGGAGATTCTAAGAAAAAGTATTCTTCTAAAAACTATTTCAAGATTAAGAGGGACATTTTAGAAAGCACATTTGATGTTCTCGGGATAACACAGGGAAACATAATACGTTTGAAAGAAAAGGAAACGTCATAAGAAGGATCAGACTGAGATGAGAAGAAAACTGAATTAAATAAAAAGAAAGATAAGAGATAAAAGCAAAAAGAGTATCTCAGTCTGATATATGTGATGAACTATATTAGAAAATTTTTCTAACATCGATTCATCCTTGCATTCTTACAATCTGTAATATGTTATTACTTTATTGTGCAATATTTTTATGATAAAATTGATGTTGTTTTAAAGGAATTTTTGCAATTAGATTCTTTTTATTGATTACATTTTGTTTTCCTTTTTTTGTGCAAACTTTCAGGTTTTGATATTAAAGTTACGCTAGATTTCTAAAAGCATTGTGAATCTTTTCTACTTTCTCTATACTTTGGGACAACTTAAATAACATACAAATCATTTCTTGAAGCTTCATAATCAGAGCCTGGTGATTTTTTGTTTACAGACTGTGGAAAAGGAGGTATTTATTTGCCATTTTTCTCAGTTCTGTCTATAGTTTTTGTTTAGTCATGTTTTCAATATTGCTTTGGGCTAATACTGGATAACTAATCTTCCCTGAAATCTACCATTTAATCAAATTAAACTTTCAACATAGATCTATGAAAAGGATTTTCTTATAATTTGAAGATTTAACACAGCCTGTGGTTGTTTCCTCTTTTCTATTCGAGATATTATGTAGCATTGTTCCTTTATTTTTTTATTGGTAGTACTAGATGTTTGTTCAGATGGCCTCTTTGCAACTCTAGTTCTTAGAGTTATCTATCAATTCTATTTATCATTTTTTTCCTAATTCATTTATTTCTATTTTTATCATTATGAATCCTTTCATTATGTTCTTTTTTCAATCTTCTTTTTTTTGTTTGCATTTCCTTTTTTCCATCTTCTTTATAAGCTCAAAGCCAAGATTTTTTATTTTCTTCTTTCTTTTAAGTAGTTAAGCTTTAAAGACTGTGAATATTCCTCTTTGGCAGCATCTTATAAGCAGGTTGTCATTTTCATTAATTTCTATGCATTCTGTAATAACAATTTTGATTTCCCTTTTAGTCTAACAGTTATTTCAATGATTTAAGATAAATTTTTTATTTAATTTTAATTTTCAGTTTGTTGTTGTGATTAATTCTTGGTAGTCAAAGAATATAGCCTATATGGAGTCTCACTTTTGGTATTATTGGGGTTTTCCCTTTTTGAAAAAATAAATTTTATTTTGTATATTTGAGGTTCACGACATGATGTCACGGGATACATGTAGATAGTAAAATGGTTACTATAAGGAAGCAAAGTAACATATTTATCATCTCACATAGTTATTTTCATAGTTATTTTCAGAGGTAAAAATCTACTAATTTAACAAAATCCCAAATACAATACAGATAGTCCCATACTTACAATGGTTCAACTTACAAGTTTTCAACTTTATGATGGTGTAAAAGCAACACACATTTAATAGAAACCATACTTCGACTGCTCAGAAAACCATTCTGTTTTTCACTTTCAGTACTGTGTCCAATAAATTACATGAAATATCCAACACTTTATCATAAACTAGATTTTGTGTTAGATTATTTTGCCCAACTGTAGGCTAATTTAAGTGTTCTGAGCATGTTTAAGGTAGGCTAGGCTAAGCTATGATGTTCAATAGGTTAGGTCTATTAAATACATTTTCGAATTACAATGAGTTTATCAGGACA
This sequence comes from Galeopterus variegatus, assembly GCF_000696425.1. Classification (NCBI taxonomy): domain Eukaryota; kingdom Metazoa; phylum Chordata; class Mammalia; order Dermoptera; family Cynocephalidae; genus Galeopterus; species Galeopterus variegatus. The sequence continues at coordinate 18,902 of NW_007735582.1, forward strand.
GAACCCCATTGTAATTTGAGGAGCATTTTTGGGGGGGAATGAAATAAAAATTTAATTCCTATTTACATATACACAGAGTGAACTATATTTGACATCCACTACATGTTTTTCCTATAGGAAAAGTAGTGTGATTTACACTAATTACTTTTGCCACGTAAATGCTATGAACTGCAGAGAATTAAAACATCACTTTTTTCTTTTTTTTATTATGAATATTCATGAGATACAAAGCTAATTGTCACCCCTCGTGCCCATGATGTGAGGGCCAGATTCA
>NW_007735582.1:20175-24886 GCF_000696425.1 Galeopterus variegatus
ACTACCCCTCCCCCTTCCCCCCCCCACTCTGCTTTGTAGCCCTATGAATGTTCCCCTCTTCTGTAAGACCAATGCACTACTGTGGTCTTTCCTTCCTTCTTTCTCTCTTAGCTCCCACGTATGACTGAGCACATGCAGTATTTATCCCTCTGGTTTTTGCCTATTTCACTCAACATAAGTTTCTCCAGGTTCATCCATTGAGATACCACCTCACTCCAGTAATCAAAATGACAGTGAATAACAAATGCTGGCAAGGATGTGGAGAGAAGGGAAAACTCATACACTGTTGGTGGGACTGTAAATTAGTACAACCACTATGGAAAACAGGATGGAAGTTTCTCAAACAACTACACATAGATCTTTCATACAATCCAGCAATCCCTCTTCTGCATATATACCTAGAGGAATGNAATAGAAACCATACTTCGACTGCTCAGAAAACCATTCTGTTTTTCACTTTCAGTACTGTGTCCAATAAATTACATGAAATATCCAACACTTTATCATAAACTAGATTTTGTGTTAGATTATTTTGCCCAACTGTAGGCTAATTTAAGTGTTCTGAGCATGTTTAAGGTAGGCTAGGCTAAGCTATGATGTTCAATAGGTTAGGTCTATTAAATACATTTTCGACTTACAATGAGTTTATCAGGACAGAACCCCATTGTAATTTGAGGAGCATTTTTGGGGGGGAATGAAATAAAAATTTAATTCCTATTTACATATACACAGAGTGAACTATATTTGACATCCACTACATGTTTTTCCTATAGGAAAAGTAGTGTGGATGGAAGTTTCTCAAACAATTACACATAGATCTTTCATACAATCCAGCAATCCCTCTTCTGCATATATACCTAGAGGAATGGAAATCATCATGTTAAAGAGATACCTGCACTCCCATGTTCATCACAACTCTGTTTACAATAGCCAAGATATGGAACCAACCTAAATGTCCATTGATGGATGATTGGATAAGGAAACTGTGGTATATATACACCGTGGAATATTACTCTGCTATAAAAAAAGAATGAAATGCTCCCATTTGCAGCAACATTTGTAAATTTTATTGACTACAGTCTTCACGTTATACGTGAGATCTTCAGATTTGTTTATAAAAAAAGAATGAAATGCTCCCATTTGCAACAACATTTGTAAATTTTATTGACTACAGTCTTCACGTTATACGTGAGATCTTCAGATTTGTTCATCCTACATATCTGCTACTTTGTATCTTGACTCCCCATTTTATTGAGGTTTTCTTTGATGACAAGATCCATCTTATCTGTATCTCTCTTGTCCCACTCTCTCTTCTTTTCACTTTATCCTATTTAACTTCTTTCACAAGATTGATCAATTTCTGAAATTATCATTTGTATATACTTGTTTATATGTGTACCTTCTATCTTATTTCATTATAAAGGGGTTTTTTCTTGCTCACCACTATGCCCTAGTGGTTAGAGAGTGCCCAGAATAAATATTTAATGGTGAAATGAATGTGCACAATAGTGTTTTAATTCTGTGGACAATTTAAATTAATGCAAATTTCTTGTTTATTGAGTACTATTGTCTTTAATCTATATTTATAATTTGTGAGACATGTGAAGTCATCAGAAGGAAGAAGTGAGGGAAGACAAAAAGAGAGATACAGGAGGATTTCTCTCCCAAAGTGCCATCTGGCAATCAGAAGTGTATCTGGTTTGCTTAGTTTTAAATCTCTAATTCTCTCTTCTAGGCACAATATCAATATGGAAACCAATGCTCAAACTTTTCCAGCTAAAGGGACGAATGTTTAATAGTTTCAATTATTAGCTGCATAGATGAATTCTTATTTATTCCATGATAAACAGGCAACAGAAGGAGCAACAGTATCATGGAGTTATATACTACTTAATCATGTGCAACATTCAGTAACACGTTAACTATTGCAATTTCCTGCTTTAACAGAATCCTTTGAATAATTTGATTTCAGTTTGTCACACAGAACCAATTCTACAATAGCCCTTGTCTTGTATCTCCCACCAAAGCTGAACTCATCTTTAAATATAATAAGAGTGTGGAGAAAAGTCTTAATTTATTCTGAGTCAGAATACCATAACTCTTGAGAACAAGGCATTGGTGCCTGAAATATTAAGAAACTAATTTCAAAAATCCTTCCTCATTCTTCCTACAAGTTTAAAATCAGCTGATCAGATTGGGACTGTCATAGTTTCCTGGAAAAATAAAAGGTTATCTTTTTAGTAATAAGAATAAGAAAAATAGCTGACAATTTCAGAGAATTTGGGAAATGCTTGGTACTATTCTCAGTGCTAATTATAAAAGAATTAACTTAATCATTATAACAACTCTATGGAATTAGCACTATTTTATATAAAGATGATCGTGGAGCAGAGATGCTAAACAAATTATCAAAAGTTGGAGTAAATGGAAGAGACGATGCTTAAACCCAACAGCCTGGCTCTAGAATCCCTGATTTTGACCATGACACAGATTATCTTTCAGCTCTTCCGTTGAATTGCTGTCAATGAAATCTTGATCAAAGCGGCCTCTGAAAAAAGAAAATTAACATAGATTCATTTTCTATTCCTCTGATTTTGAAAGAAAAACAGAGACGGTTAAACTAAGGCTAGGGAAAAGGGAAAGAGCACTTCTATCTTCTATTCTTTAGACAGTTTTCATAAGTGCTCTTGCTAGTGACCGTAGGCTTCTATTGAATAATCAAATTTTTCTGAAGCATCTTCAATGTAGAAAATTAACATAGATTCATTTTCTATTCCTCTGATTTTGAAAGAAAAACAGACGGTTAAACTAAGGCTAGGGAAAAGGGAAAGAGCACTTCTATCTTCTATTCTTTAGACAGTTTTCATAAGTGTTCTTGCTAGTGACCGTAGGCTTCTATTGAATAATCAAATTTTTCTGAAGCATCTTCAATGTACAAGACTTAATTATGTAAGATAAGAAAAGAGTCAGGTAGACTTTATAAGCCCAGTTTTACAGGTGACCATTGTGCCTCTGGATTTATCCTCAGTTTCAAACTCCAATGACTTTATGTGGGTGGTTTTCTTCTTTCAACAGGGAAAGCATTGCCATTAGATCTAGTTTTACATATCCCCTCATTTCATCTAAAACTTTTGAGTCAAGCCAAGCATCTGCATTTATTTTTGAGTCATGGCTAAAATGCTTCAAAATATGAACACAATTCAATGAAGAAAACATCTTTGTTCTCTACATAATTATCAACTTCTGCTAGATAGCATATAGATCCACCCTTCATGGCCTCTGATGCTTCTTTAAAAAATAAAGTATTGGTATGGAGGAAGTACTTCTGCCTTTAAAAAATTATCTAGACTGCATATTGCTTAATTTTAATGTTCCCTTAGGAACTGAAACAGCATTGGGGAGTTTCCAAAAGCCCACTTAGTTTGAGAATTAATATAGATCTATTCTCTTCAATGGAGATTTTGGATATGGACTTCCTTAATTGAAGTTCTACAGCCAGGACATATTAAGAAGGGGCTAAGGTTTGATGGCACAATATCATACTCTTCAAGAAGAAGCTTCTGACTAGAAATCTCCTTACAAGTGAGAGTATAGCTTGATTAATTCTGAATCCTCCTCCTGTTTATGATATTCCAGAAGTAACTGCTTTTCTCATATCAGCTCACAGAGTCTGCCTTTAGCTTGAATATGATTATACTAGTTTATTTTTAAATATATTTAAAAATGATTCTACATGCATAAAGTTAATTTTAATGCATTCTAAAGCTCTTCTTCTCTATTCCAAATTTAGTCACAAAAGCAGAGCAATTCTAACCTATGTGTGAATATTTATTTAAAGTATAGTATAATTTAATTTATATAGTATCTAAGAAGATGCAATTTTAATAAAAGAGTTAAACTACTATATGAAGTTGTTCCAGTATAGTAAATGTTTTCTAACTGAGCCAATACATTTTTTTTAAGCTCTGAAGAGGTATACCCAGTAATTATCAAAGGAAGAGAGGGGAAATTAAGCTCTCCAGCTTTAGAGTGGGAGAAAAATATTGTTCTGGAAATTGTCCATCTCCTTTCTGCTGTTCAATTAATTCCCTACCTCCTTTCACTTTTCTTTTTTTTTTCTTTTATCCTATTTATACATTTTTCTTACATAAATTTTCTTCTTCCCATTTAGTTCTTAATCTTTCCATTAATCTCTATGTTTGGAAAATGTGCACTTTGAGCTTGGTTAGGATTTCAGGTGGAAATTTTCTTGTTATGTTACTTAGAGACATGGCTGGGGTATTATATTTAAAGACAGATGGCAAAAATCATATGAGTACACCATGTGGCTAGCTCTGTATCCATCAATTTTCAGCTGAGGAGGCTAGCTCAAGCATCTGCAATCTGCAATGGTAGATGAGAAAACTGAACTATAGAAGATGAGAAATTTTTACTTATTAAAGGTGTGGTTTTGGGCTGGCCCGGTGGCGCACTGCTACAGTGCGCTGCTTGGGAGTGTGGCGGCGCTCCCGCCGAGGGTTCGGATCCCACATACAGACTCGTTCCCGCTCACTGGCTGAGTGAGGTGTGGACGCAGCACCGAGGGTTGCGATCCCGTTGCCGGTCCCGGTCCGGTACGGGCGCGACACTGAGGGTTGCGATCCGTTGCCAGACACGAAAAAAGACAAAAAGGAAAAAAAAAAAAAAAAGATGTGGTTTTTTTTTTTTTGGA